>NW_015151485.1:276679-278607 GCF_000732505.1 Cyprinodon variegatus | reverse complement strand
ACAAAAAACAACTACCTTTTGCTTGCGCTGTGATTCCTTTCAATTATGTACCATCTGAGGAACTCATTCACTATGGAGTGCTTTTCCTCAATGAATTAACACGGTTTAAGCACCCTGCAGTCTGCAACATGGTACTGTGCTGTACCATTAAGTCTCTGAGGGTCTGCAATGAGGAAGCATTCTGGATCTGAAAAAGTAGAAGATGATCTTTACTACTTTCAGATAAAAGAAATTTATTATATATAAATAGAAATATCAAAATAATCCATTGAAATAACATTTCAAAACAGATAAAAACACTTACATTTATAGCACACAACCTCAAGTATTGACCATCATACCTCTCGTAACACTTTCCCTATTTCTTCATCTGTAACGTCTGTTACAGATGAATGGAAACTGGACTGCCCTGAGATGTAGTTGACCAAGTCCCTTGAAAGGAAATTTGGGCCAGGTCCACCATCTATTATGGACATGACAATCATTTTCCCTGCCAAACTATAGTCATCCTCTCTGATTGCTGCTCATGAAAATGCAGAATAATTTAGTGGTCAATCATTTTAAATCACACAAACATGGCATTGTTGAATAATTTAGTTATATTAAAACATTCCACACAAAATAGTACCATTGGAATTGTAGACAAGGAAGCGACTTTCTGCAGGTCCATCAAATATGGATCGTTCCTTCAGAGTTTTCATCAGGAGTGAGAGGAATTCCCTTTTTGGTCCACCTGTATCAATACCATCCTCAAACCTGCCAGCATCATCTGAAAACTTCACTTGGAGATCCTTCTTTTCAGAGAATGTTGCCCTTTTGAATCCTCTGACGGCTCCATCCCAGATGTCAGACCGGCAGATGTTAAGTCTGTTTACAGCATGGCGGTCAATTTGGATTGCCAGGTTTGCAATTATTTGTCGTGCTGAGAGCTTTTCCACCCTACCGATAGACAAATAGTGACTATGGTTATACTACTGTATAACTTTAAGCATGACAACTGATGTGTTTTACCTGAAAAAATAAATTTATAAGAACTATTAATTTCTTACTCTGAATCCTCTCGAAGATCAAGACTGTCTGCATCACTCCCTGAGTCCTCTTCAACGTTGATTATAATGGGTGCATACAGTTCTGTGTATCTGCTAAAATACACAGAACAGAGGATCATCATTGTCATGATGATAATTAGTCTGTGGGCCAGAATCTGTAGGATGTCTCCTTAAGAACTTTCAAATGAACTGTCAGGGGGCAACTTTCTTGCACTTGGTTAGTTGCTACACGTAGCAGTGATCTAAAAAAAACAATGTTCCCACGTTTTCACTTGCACATTAATGAGTTATAGCCAATAAAAAATCTAAACTGTTGCGCTCCGGTCCAAGCATTCACGTTATTTGAGTTTTGCTGATCAGCAGAGAGAGAGAATGCTGTTTCTGTCTCTGGTATATTGGTTATCTTTGTATCAGGGTAGAGCAGAAAGTAAGGGCCACTTCGAAAATGTTTGTTAAAGGCCATAATTTTTTGCTCTGCAGCGGTTTGCAATTGCTCTGCTCCAAATACTGGTGGCACAACAAGGGGAAGTACCATTCCTCTGACTGGTTTCAGCATTCCATCCTTCAGCTGCATTATCCCTACTGAAATCTACAGGAAAACATAGAAGTACGCTACTGTAAACAGGCTTGGTGAGAAATTGCAAAAAAATATATCTATATATGCAAAGAGGATTTACCTTCACTGTGTTTTCCTTCAGTGTATCTTTTCTCCTTTTGAAACATGTTTGTCTCTCCTTCTCTTTTAATCTTCTGAAGTTCTGGAATGAGGCCAATGTACTACTTCCTGAGCTTCCTGGCTCTGTGAATGGTGGTTTCTGATATAGGCAACATGGGTGGCTGCCCTGGGCACCATCAGAGAAACATAAATTACAAATCATA
>NW_015151485.1:273708-275456 GCF_000732505.1 Cyprinodon variegatus | reverse complement strand
TATCCAATACATTTTAATCTGTAATAAAAAAGCATTAGGCTAATGCCAAATATAAACTTACTAGGCTTCTACTGGTTGAAAAGGATGAAAGGAAACAATGATAGCATTAGTGGTGTGTTTAGCAATGTGCTATTCATCTTATGCCACATATCCATAAAAATCACGATCAACGTTATCCTTTCTAGAGCAGTGGAGGAAAATTTTTTTGCTTTTCACAGAAATTTAAGTAAGTAATTTTTATGACTGCATCAGAAATCACACAAAAAACTATGTAGCTGTATGCTTCAAATGAAGCATCTTTACTTATTGCAATTAAAAGTGATAAGTTCAGTAATGCAATGTTAGCTCAAAAGTGTTTATTTGCAAAATTTGCTAAAATGATAACTACCATATTTAATTATAATCCACAAATTGCGGAGGTTGTGTAACGAACAACATGTTACTGTGATTAAAATGTTTCTAAAGACTCGGTGAAGAAATCGCGAGTATGAATGAGTTGATAAACAAATTTGTCACATGACTTTTTAAAGATCTGCAGGAAGGAAGGGGTAAGTTTTTTATGTAAATTAACTTACGTAGTTACTTATCTATTGGTTAACTACGACTATTCTCCTTCCATATATAACTAACGAAAAATGTTTTACTTACTTATGAAACGGCCAATATTTGCTTGTGAGTCCGCAAGCAAAGCTTCTTCTTTGTTTTTTTGCCGGTTCAGCTTCTTCTTCTTCTACTGTCATGTATAACGACCAACTGTTGCGTCACTTCCGTTATCGTTTCAGATTTCCGTTGCGGCTATTTCTGTTGCGTCACTTCCGTTGTAGTTTCAGATTTCCGTTGCGGCTATTTCCCTTGTGGCTTTTTTAATTGTGTTGCGGCTTTTGTAATTGTGTTGCAGCTCTTGTAATTGTGTTGCGGCTTTTGTAATTGTGTTGCGGCTCTTGTATTTGTGTTGCGGCTTTTGTATTTGTGTTGCGGCTCTTGTATTTGTGTTGCGGCTTTTGTAATTGTGTTGCGGCTCTTGTATTTGTGTTGAGGCTCTTGTATTTGTGTTGCGGCTTTTGTATTAGTGGTGAAACTTCTGGGCCACCGTAGTACACGAACGTGAGCTATGTATGTCACGAGTTAACATCGCTCTCGTTCACCTTCATTACTTCAAAACTGGTCCTTTCAGTTCACTAAATATATGGACGTATTCAGTAAACGCCATTCATTTAATGTGTTCATGCAAAAAACTGATGGTAACTGTGCTATAAACTGAGCAACCATGCCCCCAAATCATTCCAAAGGATGATGCAACGATGAAATACATTTTTGTGTTTTGCGAGGCTCCTACTTTAACTACAAAATACTTAAAGGATAAAAAAGGTTTCACAACTTATAATCAACTGAGTTTGCAGTCTTGAAACACTGTAGTTTGTTTTAATCAAAGTTTCAATGTTTTTGGTATTGGTAGATAGCATAATAGTTGAAAATATTAGACTTTGTTTTTACTGAAATTATCAACAAAACAAAAAGTAATGTTGCCCAATCAGATTTGCTTTGTTTTTTCTAACCCTACAAGTCAAGTCTCTTTTATTTTCTATTTGTTGTTGTTTGTTTGGTTTGTTTTTCCATAGAACATTATGGTTGTATTATGTTATATCTTAGCATAGCTTGGATCAACCCTTACAAATTACAAATGCAGTAAATGTGTGTGTGTATGAATGTTAAAAATTGTTATATTTCCTGGTATACGTTTGTGACCA
>NW_015151485.1:270865-272188 GCF_000732505.1 Cyprinodon variegatus | reverse complement strand
AGCTTGGATCAACCCTTACAAATTACAAATGCAGTAAATGTGTGTGTGTATGAATGTTAAAAATTGTTATATTTCCTGGTATACGTTTGTGACCATATGTGGACAAAGCTGAAGTATTCGTGCTGTGTTGCTTAGTCCTGTTTTGTCACAATGGAGGTGTTTAATTATCACTGTTAGCATGTCTAGCATGGTAAATAAAGCTTTGAATGAAAATCCTATTTAGTCTTATATATTGTAGTCACCCATCAGCTTAACTGTGTTTTCCAAATGGTTTAGGAGAAAAATGTGACAGAGCAATAATGCTTAATGATTAACGGTCAAAGATTTTTGCACCTTCAGAAACCTTTTTTGGGCACTTTTCTCCTCACCTAACTTGTGTACTGCTTTGTAAGCCAACTTCCTTGCTCACACTTTCCCCTTATTCCACGCATTTTCCAGTACCATTAAGTTCATTGCTCATTTGGAAAGCACATCTGTGCCCATGTTTAACTTCTTTTCTGATGTCCTCAAATGTTGCCTATAAGAGCCATGAACTATATTTTTAGATGAATCAAAGTCTCATATGAGCCAAACATTAATGTTTAGATTTTATTACTGGTGTGCAGTTATTAGCGTTAATGGCTGTGTTAAAGGCAGACACTTATCGGGCGATAAAAAAAATATCGCCGTCAATCTATTCTCATAGTTTGGTTGTGGAGCTGGTTCTACATTAATGATGACTTTCACCTTCATATATTAGCACAGATGTATATCTGGGAGCGGGAACGTATCAGTCTTCTAACCCGTGTAGGCATATCGTAGATTAGCACATTGAAGGTGATTAGCCTATTCTCGGCATATTAGCCTATTTCATTTCCAGAGCTACAGTCATGATATATTTTTAAAAACCTCGGGATCTTCACATCTGTACAGTATCGTAGAACAATTTAACACAGACTTATGTGTTTCCAGCTAGGGTTTAGACCTGGCTTTTCTGGGAAGGGAGCCAAAAGCCAATTGTTAGTGGGTCGACCAGGTATTTTTTGGTGGGAAAGCAGCTTTGGGGACATAGGTATGGTACAAGCATGTCAATCAACTTCCACTTACTATCCAATACTCTGTACCAAAAAGGTAAAAAATCTATTTATAATTTGGTATAAGTACCTCTAACCTCCCATCCTGTAGAGCTCTCTGGAGGATGGCCAGGAAGCCGACGACAAAGAAGAGTGTCTGGAGGATGGCCGGGAGGCCAGTGACGAAGAACAAACTCTGGAGGACGGGCGGGAGGCCAGCAACCAGTAACTGCAGGGGAAGAGTACATATGCCATAGAGAACAAAGAATGT
>NW_015151485.1:261216-269125 GCF_000732505.1 Cyprinodon variegatus | reverse complement strand
AAGGGGGCAAAAGAGAGTAAACAAGAAATATATAAGAACTCAAAAACCAGAAAAAAACTAGAATGAGACAAAATGGAAATGAAACCAAATACCTAGAAAACACAGAATGACATATATCCAAGAGTAACTGAAAACGCAAAAAGAAAACTTAAACAGAACCAACAAGCCCAGAAAGTGCAGAATCTTGCCAAAAGTAAACAAATTAAAGACTAACACTTAAACTCAACTTTAATTATCCCTTGGGATTTCTCCTTCAGGGAAATTCTGGTTCCAGTAGCTTATATACACGACAAAGGGCAGAGTTAAAGCAAGATGCCATTAAAGATAAAAATACAACAGACAATATAAAAAGAGTGTACATAGTACAAAAGAGCATAAGAAAAAGTTGTAATGTCCTGGAACAAGTTTCCTTTAGATATAAAAATATCTGCACAGTAAAAAGCTAAGGAAAGGCTACACAGTAGTCGACTTGGATTATTCTACTTGCACTTCAGATGTTGAACGACCTCGGTCTCCTTAGGAAGTACATCCTGCCCTGTCTTCCTGTGCAGGTGGTTGGTGTGTGTTGACCAGTCCAGCCACACCCCAAGGTATTTGTATGAATCCACAGCCTTCCCCACAGCCCAATCCAGTAGTGGCGGCTGTTGGGAGCTGGAGAAGTTCCATCTTTCTCCAGCAGAGTCCGCCATGGATCCTCCTGAGCTGAGCCTTCGACACACCTGAGGCGCATCTCATCATCAGAGGATCCACACTATATAACCTGCCTTCAGACCTTGCCTCGACGCCGCAGTGTTAAATCCAGTTTGGTTAGCACCTGAGCCTAGTATCTTCTGAGAACCTTTGTTGCCTTTGAATCCAGATTGGATTCTAACCCTTTGTCTCTGCTTTCAGGAATTCTGTTTTTCTCCTGTGAGCTCTGGAAGAGCTTAACCTGCCGAGCCTGCCCTCTGAGCCAAACCTGAAGACTCTTCTCTGGATTCCCATGCAGCTCTGGACTAAGAGCTGGAAACCCAAAGTCAAGGTCTGCCCACACGCTAGAAGTAAGACGCTGAAGCGGTTATCAGACTCTGCTGAACTAAACAATCTCTGGACCCAACAGTTCCTCTCTCAAAGCTTTAACCGGACATCTCAAGGTACAAACCTGAAACTCTCAAACTCAAACTCAACTGATCCAACGCTAACTGAACTGTCTCCCACACAGACTCCAGTGAACCAGCCCCCAGGCCTGAACCAGTACCTGTGTTATTTCCATGTGCATTGTGAACAATAACCTTGTTAAACTTTTATTCAGTCTCCGTGGTGTTCTGCATCTTGGGCCTTTCAGTAACCCATCATGACAGCGGCTTAGTCTGTGGTCCATTTCTCCCAAAGTCTATGACCTTCATTTTGGAGATGTTGAGCTCCAGTTGCTTGGTACGTTACAGATTGGCAACGTTCCACGCCAGAATCCTGTACTCCTCTTCTCTTCTAAAGGAAAATAGGCCGTGAACTATCTGGGAATCAAAAGGGAAAACAATTCATAAGGATGGTTTAGGGTGGTGGGGTGGGGTTTTGGGGGCAAGAGATTTATTGATTTTCAAAAACTAATTTATTAACTCACTGGTGATATATAGGAACATTCAACACAATGTTAAATTAAGACATTCATAAATTAAAGTTCATAATCATTTAAAGTAAATAAGACACATTCATAATCCCAAATGTTCTGAAATATATTAAGTTCATCCACCTTTAAATAATATTTATATTCTCACATCACTCTTGCTCTAACCATACTCTTAAAAAGTTACACAATCAGTATTCTGTTCATTGTTAATTTTAAATTTTCTACTCAAATATATTGCGAGCGTTGCTTGACCAAGAGAGAGAGAGAAGAAAGAGAGAGAGGTTCCAGATGGAAGGTTTGCATTGCTGGGGCGAGTTGCCGAGGAAGTCATTAAGCAGCCATTTCATCTGCGTCTGCTTGGCTAGCTTGAATTCTAATTGCATCTGAGGAGAGGAGAAATGCCAAACTACATTTAGATCAAAGATGGAAGACACCAGAGAGCCTGTAGACACCAGACCTCCCTTCATTGCATCCTCTCACACTTTGGCTCACTTTCCAACTCTTTATCCCACTCTTTTCTCCACCTCCTGCTCACTCTATCCCCACTTTCTCTTATTTTACTCATTTCTAGTTTCCCTTTCATATGCTTCATGCTTCCCTGTCCTTCTTTTATTTGCCATACTTCCTTGATTCCCCTCTTACACCCATCCTTATCTTCCCATCTCTACTTTTTCTCCGTTTCTCACGGTAGCAGAATGTGTGTGGGTAGCCCGTATTCTTTGGCTCATATCCCCCCTAATGGCTTTAAATACTATCACACATCACAGTCATTAGGAACACAAGTGATTCTTTATTTCATACACTCCAAAAAGCTGAGAAGCCAAAACACCCACTCCTCTCCTCTTAAAACTCTTATCCATCGTTTTGCCTTTCACCTTCTTCTTTATTTCTCTCTTACTCGCATTTTCCTACATTGCAGTCTTTTCCAACCCAATTTTCCTTTTTGTTTCCTTTATGTGTTTTTTTGGTGCTGTAGATCAGTAAAAAAAAGGCATCTATTGTGTTTAAAGGTTGTGAGGGGAACTTGTGTGGTCTTTTTGTTGTTACTATGTTGAAAATATATGTATAAAGTTGTTGGGTTGGCTCTGGCTAGAGGTGTGTTTTGTTGTCATTTCTTTCACAAGATTCCCCTTTTCAACTTCAGAATACTTGGGAACTTTGTGAAGTGTATGCAAGATAGGGCAATTATAGGCTTACTGGTGTGGAAATAAGCAGATTCAAGTGCATTCCCAATTAGTTTTTATTCTCTGTTACTTGTGTGTGAACAACATCTTGCATTAACTGCCTTGTGAGTAACTGGCCCCCCACTTTAATTTAACAGTTACTGTAGATATTACATCTTGCTTTTAAGCACCAAAGAGGTGGAAATGGTTGACTGGAGCATTTAAAGGGTGGTGGGGGTACAGTGGGGATTATTGTGTCCAAACACTTCTAGCTTCTAAAAAAAAAATAAAAAAGCAATTAAAGCCATGTGTTGATTACAATGGCAAAGTCAAAAGTGTAGCCATATTTTAGGAGAAAAGCAACAAGTGGAGCATTTCCAGCAGCAACAAGTTGATCGCAATCCCAGCTCCAGAGGTACAGTTCCACTTTATAACAACATACTGCTAGAGCTACAGTTAATCTACCCTGACACCAACACAATCAGCAAATAGTTCCAGGTCCATTCATTTCATGCTGGGATAAGTAAAGGTGAAAGCCCGGCTGTCATGGCTACCCTCTTCAGGATTTACATACAAAAGTAGCTCAAATTCAGATGAGGTTTTATCTGCCTCACGTCCATGTGTCCAAAAAATTCTAATAATTTCTACCAAAAAATGCAACATACTGAATAGTGAAATTAAATGGTTAACTATTAGTCAAATACGTATTTATTTGCTAAACAAAACTGCAGTAATAGAGGGTTTTCGGTCTGACAATGTTATTTCTGTTACTGTGCATCAGGTAACGTTGAAAGCTTGTTCAGAGTAAAACAAGCAGACAAACACTGTCAGCAATACCATCTTTTTTAAATCGGTTATTTACAATTTTTTCTAACCATATTCAAATCATTTATATATATTTATGGTAGCGGTTGCTCAACTCACTCTAATGCATCCTGTTTTGCTGCCAGATCTTTTCAACCTTAGGAAAGTGGATTGATTAATTTTTTCCTTGGAATATGTTAAATCTTTATTTCAAACTCTCAGAAACTTACTTTAGGGAAGAACTGCAAAAATAACAAAAAAATATATATACATTATAGCTGCATTTATTTCAGATGATTTCTTGAAACCAAATGCATTTAGAATTGTGGTTTTTCAAAATAAAATATTGAAATATTCAAAAATAGACCAATTGAAGAACCTTTTGCCTTTTGCTAGAAGCTTACCTTTTATTGGGGAAAATTGCAGGTATCAGCCTTTATCACTGTATCATCGGCCTAGTGTTTGTTATACCATGGTGTCTATTTTTTTTTATCACAAAGCAGGCTTAAATGTGAAGGCAACTGCACTTTTGCTCTGTTTCTTTGGAAATGTTTCAAAACCTAACCCAAAGTCTTTGTCAATTCTGCTGGCTTGCACCAGAGCAATCTATAGTTGGAGCACTGATGTATGGAAGCAAGGAAGTTCATTCTCCTAAAAACATCAGATGCAAATAAAATATCCACCCCTTATTCTTCTAGATTTCTGAGGTATTTCTTTGCTTTGTATGGGCCATGTGATTGGTCTTTTGAATCAGAATTGGAGGTCTTATGTAATTTATTTGGAATGAATTCCATGACTTAATTTTAAAAGCTTGGAAGCTGAAACTGCAATCCTCTGCCTCTTTTCAGTAATGGTTTTCCCCTTTTACAAAGTCTGATTCCCTCATCCCTCTTTCAAACTATCCGTCCTCTCTGGCAAAAATCTCAACATTTTGGTCTTCAAATGCATTTCCTTTGTTCTTGAGTTGAAAATGTACAGCTGAATCTTGCCCAAATTTACTGGCTCTCCTATGCTGTGCCATGGATTGCATGTAGTAGTTGTTTGTTTCTCTAATATAGGAGCATGAACAGGCCTCACCTCATTGCACCAGATCGCATAAACAATGCTGCTTAGCTGTGGTTTGGTTGATCTTTTGAATGAAACAGTTTTTGTCTGAGTGGGTTCTTGAGTTTGAAATTGACAGGTATGATGTGTCTTGAGAAAATCCTTCTGAGTTTTTCAGAAATTCCTGACACATATGGAATGCCAATGTTTTTGCCCCTCTCTGTTTTCTCATCCTTGTGTTAGATGCAGTGTTGTTATTCCTGCAAGTTTATTTGGCTGACGGGAGAATCCCGTTCCAGCAGCTACCCCAGGCCAGCTTGCCTTTGGTGTTTTTTTCCCCTACCGTTTGTGGCAGCTGGAAGTAGATTTTTCATTTTTCAGGTATATGGTACAAAATTCAAGCACCCAGAATAATAAAAGTGAACATATTTTCCCGGCAGGTTTAGAAATTTTAAGTTAATAAAGAGTTTCAGGGAAGTAATTATAACTCTCTACAGTGCTGTCTGTCTCCCTGCCGGCTCGCAGATCAGCTTTCCTGATTGGTAGATGTGGCTCGTCGAGCACCAAAATTTCAACTCCAGCATCTGCTACTTGTGAAGTACTTAGTTTTCAGGGGAAAATTTGGGCGTACCAAAGCTTTAAATGCCCAAAACAGGGTGTAGAATTAGTATTTTTTTTTTAGTTAAGGGCATACAATGTACGCCCTTATGCATTGCTAGCTAAAAGCCTGCTGGTAACGAAAAGCCACCACTTGTTATTCTGAGCGTTCGTTGTAGTGTCTAGCTAGCCTGAGCCAAGCCTGAACTTTTCCTGAGCATTTTGTGTCCTCCCTCCCAGTAACTTTTTTTGTGTGTCTCCCCTTCTTTAAGGTTTTTTTCTCACACCAGCACAAACTCTCATGATCATTACTGATCATTACATGACTGGCTTCCTCCTTACTGCACTATCTGTCCACCCAGCACCACAGCCATCCAAACCCTCTGGTTTGCACCTCTGCTGTAGGCAAGCAGATCACATATAATTCTCCTGACATCTCTTACTGCTTTCATTCCCCAAGGACCTCTCATCGCCCCGACTGCTGTTGTTCTCAATGTGCACAGCACAGGCCGGAAAGGGAAACATCTTGTTCTTGACATCCTCTCAAGTGTACTTGATGTTTCTATTCACTGAGTTGATGTGATTGGTGAAAGCCTTGACTTCCTGGGTTTGGATCTTGACCCAGGAGTTATCAACCTATCTTAACCAGCGAGTTGGTTGTGTTCACTTGTATATGTGAGAGCTCTGCTCTCCACCTCAGCTTTGATACCTTTCTCCATTTCTGATCTGTAAAAATTCAGAACAAAAAGGTGTACACTCCACAAGTTATACACATAAAAAAATAGACACAGTAAATAAACGTTGGTTGAACTTCATAAATGTAAAATATATATATATATATAAATATATATATAATCCTTTGAACTAGTTTGTTTAAAATATGCATACTTTTTTCTTTTCAGACAATAATCAGGTATTTTAAACAAACTAAATAAAAGCTTAGTGTAAGCATTTTTTAAAATACGAATTACACGTACACTTTTACATTAGGTACAAAGTTACAAAAACCTACTACTGATGTAACAATGATTTGAGTAGCAAATGTGTTTTCAGTGCTTAGACAAATAACAGAGCTGATTCTGATGTCTACACTTGCTGAGTGGGACTGAATTATTTGGGATAATCACAAGCTAATGTGTTAGAGAACAAAGAGTGCTGTGTGAAAATATGGAAATTAGGAAAAGATATGTGTGCTCAAGTTCATTGTGTGAAAAGAGATGGGTCTGAAATTTGTTAACAGATATCAGAGGTGTTACTTTCTTATGTAAAATAAGTTTAACACATTATGCAAGGGGGAGACAGAGATCAAGCTCATAGCGCAGCAGAATTCAAACAACTTGTTAACAAACTCATCATGTTCATTGTAATTACAGCAGAATGAAAGAAGCATGCCTACAACTTGAAATGGCTCAAAGATGAGAGATAGAGAAAGATGGTTGGAAAGGAAAATGATGTAAATGAAAACTGTAAAGCATACTGTACAAGCATAAGAGAGGGAAAATGGAGAGAGAGGAGTGGAGGAGGCAAACACATGTAATAACAAAACTCTTCCATCTGTGAAATAATAAAACATATGCTGTTATATCATGTTTCTTTTCCATTTTGCCTGTTCTTTTCTTTGGCTACCCTATCACATTAATGTAGGTTTGAGATGAAAGCTGTGCAGCAGTGTGGCATGTTTAATGTTTTTCTTTATTTGCTTAATAATGTTCTGTAGGCTGACATGACTGACTTATCAATCTAATTATAATTTAAGATTAAAATTAATCTAAACTTTTATAAAAACATGGTTTTGTTTTTTTAATATTAAAATAAATAGTATTTTAGCAGTGTGCTAATTATAGGTGAATGGCAGCCCACTTCTCTGCAGCTCCCAGCAAAATCCCCTCCAACGTCCAGCCACTGGCCTTCTCCTGGGCATGCATATTTTTTTATTGTGACTCCACCCTTCCAATAAATTATAGTGTCTGACCAGGAATTTTCAGTACAAAGATTAATGATTAAATAGGAATTTTAGGGGACCAGCTAAGGACCCATCAAGGAAAATGGGGACATTTTGAATGGCTACTACTGTATATGTCTTTGTAAATGTATCATATTTCTGGGAAATTGTCCCCACAAGGTTGCAAAAACATGGCCACACACTATTAAACCCTGTATGGCATCAAAGAAAGGAGGTGTGATTGTTACAGTAATCTACAAGGATCCCTAATGGGCGAAAGTAAAAGAGAATACAGGATTAAAGGGCTGTAGTGGCTAATATACTCTGCAATGAGGGACTTAACAGCCTAAGCGATGAATGGATTATCCAGGTTTTAGCTGAAGACTTGACAAAGGCTATACATGACTGACAGGTTGTGCACAACATGTGGAGAGTGAGCTTCTTTTCTCTGAATCCAACAGGGAAAAGAAAAAGGTAAAGAACTAAGAAAAGGGCAATGGAGTGAGAAATTGGAGAAAGAATGAACATTTCTCCATGTGGTGGATGATCTTCCCACCACCACATCGTGTTAGTATTTTCTTTTCTTGCTTTATATTATATTACAATTTATGTTTAAGTTGGTTATTTTAGACAGGTATTTTCTAATGGGTGCACACTTTAGTTAATGTCTGTCTGAATGGTTTATTTACACTTGTTCTTTTGTTTGAGGTGCTGCTGATACAAACCAGCTGGAGAAGGAAATCTGGAGCGTAC
>NW_015151485.1:255089-260456 GCF_000732505.1 Cyprinodon variegatus | reverse complement strand
AAGCACTTTTTCAAATTTTGAACACCTTTTGTCCTTATTTAAGTTTGGTCCCTCACACTCCATCATTTAGCAAGGCTATTTGAGATTTAAACAATTTACAGTAGGCCAGGCATTGCTCTACAATAACAAACTATAAGAGACAAAGAGTCTAAAGTTAACTTCAACTGACAGGCTGTTTAATTTTGTAAAACTGTCAAGCATATGTGAAATTCAAACAAAATGTAGACCATGCCAGCAGACAGGTGAGGACAACCAGGTCAGTAGTCCCGGGTCAGGGGTAGAGGGAGTGCCCTGCACGAATCAAATTATGGTTAAGAATGTTTTCTTTTTTCAAAAAAAGAAAACAATTTTTAGAGGTGAAAAACAAAACATAAAATTAGTTTCCTCTATCATGTTTATTCAGGGCTACTCACTGCCGCAGTGAGTAGCACTGCTCCCTTATAGCATGAAGGTTGTGGGTTCAATTGCCGGCCCGGGGTGTTTTTGCATGTTCTCCGGGTACTCCGGCTTCCTACCACTGTCCAAAAACACGACTGTTAGTTAATTGGTTTCTCTATATTCTCCTTGGGTGTGAGTGAATGGTTGTTTGTCCTATTTGTCTTTGTGTTGCTGTGCAATAGACTGTCGACCTGTCCAGGGTGTATCCAACCTCTCACCTGCAAACAGCTTGAAAAAAGGCTCCAGCAAAACTCGTGACCCTAGCTGGGATAAGTGTGACGGAAAATGTATGGATGGTTATTACTTTCTTTCAATTTACCACTGTAGTATTAGGGAAGTACCGCAACAATTTATTACCACAATTGTTTGGCCATTTATCTGGCTTGTTTAAAGTTTGAGCTGCTCTGATAAAGTGCATAAGGCTCCCTGTTCTGCAGGTAAAAACAGTGAGCTGCCCTGAAAGTCCTCTAAAAGAAATACAATAAAAATTTGGTATTGCTTACTGTTAAAATAAAATGTATCAAACTTTCAGTTTTAGTTATTGTCTAATTTCTGTTAGGTTTCTGTTTGTGGGGTTTGTTTTTGGTGTCTTGTTTCCACCTCCAGATGGTGCTCTTTCCCCGTTCTGGCTTGGAGGGTGGCTTCCGGGTTTTTCCTCCTCACCTGCGGCTTGTTGGAACATTACCAGAGGAGTATAAGAACTACGGACTGTCACTACCTCGACGCCAGTGTGTTTGCCAGTATTGGGTACTCTGGCCTCCTGAGATTAGCTGAGTGTATTCTTGCCTTTGTCTCTCTGAGCCAAAGCTTTGCCTTTGTCTCTTTTGTGTTCTCCGGTAGGAAACCCTCCTGATCCGCTGGATAAGCCTGGTCCTTCTCCTCCCTTGGAAGGAAAAACTTTCGTCTCTCTCTGATAAAGGGAAAACCTTCACCTGAGCCGTTCAAGCCCGCCTCTGGGAAAACGATTGACAGTCCGTTCCTTTGCTCCTCTGGACCCAACTCAAGTCTGCCTGTCAGCGCTCCAACGAGTTCTGCACCTCTGGACTAATTCCCCACAAACAGGACCCAAGGATCACCAAGAACCCCCCAAACTTGAGTCCACCACTCAAACTATTCATCAACCTTGTTCAGTTTACCGCAAACTCATCCTGTGATCTCCCCGTTAAGAGTTTCCGGTTCCGGTTCGCCAGACCGCTGGGTTCACCGCTGACAAATACCTGCTATCTGTCTCTCTCTCTCTATGCATTGTAACCCTCACCAATAAACCTGTTGACTTTACTAGCTCTCTGAGCGTGTTTCCTGCATGTGGGTTCGATCACTCAAACCCATCATGACAGAACACTCTGGCCAAACCGAGAACCCCGCAGAAGCCATTCAGAGAGTTCTAAGTCAACAGCAAACGGCAATCCTCAAGCATGACAACACCCTCTTGGAATTAGTCAACCAACAGGCTGAAATGAACAAACGCATGACAGATTTAACCGAAGCAAACACAATATCTAACCGGACCTTTCACCAACATGTCTATAGACAAAAGAATGGAAGAAACAGACACACTGAAGAGTATATTGTGCATATGCTGTACTTACCAAGGACAATGAGTCCTGGGCTTGGTGGCAGATTGCATGTTCCTTCGAGATCTGCAGCTGTAGCACACTTAAAAAACATCACAACAAGGTTAGCTAAGACAAAAATGCACATTAATGGAAGCAGAAGCCCATCCGGATCTTCTCTGAAATGTGCGAGGAGAAGCTTGGCAACCATGATCCCAAACCCTTCATCAGCTGACAATATACAGTGCTTTTAACATGTTCATTTGTTGGTTTGTTCCTAAAGAAGTCAATAAGGAGAGTGCCACAGTCCTCCATTGCATGGTTAAGTTGATTTTGTATATATTAACACCAGCAAGTTCTTCAAAATGTGAAGTGAGGTGCTTCTGCACAAGCAAGTATGGCACTTGTATTTGATTTCTTTAATACGAGGTGCCTGTGTGTCATTTATATGCTTTCTTTGCAGACAGTAGGTTTCTTTTATTAAAGCACCAACATCAGCTCTGTCTGCTCCAATGTGGCCATACTGCTGATAAATGTTTAGCACAGTCTGTCTTTTGTGTTCTAATACATCATCACTTTCTGAACGTAGTAGCTCAGGTTGCCATCTGGTGCATCCATAGTTACTGCTAGCCCTCTGCTCTTTGTGGTCTTAGCATTTTCTGAAGTGCCATGTGAATGTTGTCTGTGTGCTGTCAATGTGTTGTTTCTATTTACACGTGTCTTAATTCTTTTCAATAGTGAGTAGCACCCCACTACTGAAATTGATCCTGGGTTATCATAATCTGCAAAACGCTTTTAGGATATTGTTTGACAAGTTTAAGAGCCAAAGTAAGGCTAAAGTTGTGCTTTAGCCAGATTTTTTTCATTCTTTCTCTGGGTTATATTTCATCAACTAGAATTCTAATCATTTTTCTACAAGCAGGTGAGAGTGGCCTTTTACAATTTCCTACTGCAGTTCGCACATCATTTGACATTTGATCATAGGGAAACTGAAATGTCTATGGCCAAGTTAAAGGAGCTGATGAAGAGGTAAGTGGATTCAGAATGTCCAAACTAGTGGAAGATGAAGGTGGACACAAGAACATATTTTTCTTGTATGTTGTCCCTTTCACTTTTGCTTCATGGCAAATCAGTCTAGACTGGCAATCTAGACTGGCCAGCGCATCTCCGATGTCATCATTGTAATAAGTCAGATCAAAATCAGTTCACCTTTCAACAATTACATTCGGTGGGAACAGACTCCCAGCACTTAAGTAAGCCTGAAAGAGCTGATGCCTTTCAGCCAGAGTGAAGCCCAAATTGTTAAAGTGATGTAGTTTTCTTGCACACTGTTTGAAATATGTATGTTTGCTTTCAAATCTAAGTGTCCACAAGTGAATGAGTGGCCCAAACTTCAAAGTCAGTTCTGGATAATGAAGGATACAGTGGTGCTTTGGCCTAAGAGAATGGTTAAGAAACAGTTTCTTTCTATAGAACAAACAGTCCTCTATCATAATTTTTAGGTAAGCACACTGACCTGATGAAATAGTGGGTGCACAAATGAGCTCAATCATGTTTCGTAGCTGTAGAACAAGTTTCCACACAATCACAACGTTAATTGGTGTCCTACCTGGATGGGAGTTCAACTTAATATCCCAACTCAAGCAATCAGGATACTGAACACTCTAACCACTCTCCTATCACTGACAGCCCCTGCCCCCCCACAGACTAGCCAACCAGGATTCTAGGATTTTTTTTTTTTTTATTATTATATATATATTTCTGTCTAGTACTTTTATGTCTGTGGTATGTCTGTTCATTTCATTTGCCAGGACCAGAAAATAAGGGTTAATGCACATCTTAAACAAAACACAATGAAGGATGAGACTTTGCCAGCCTATCCTGGAAGAAAAATGTTGACATTTAAGAACTGTTACAAACATAGCCTGAAAAAAAAAAAACATATTTAAGCAAAATAATCTCCTGATTCTCCTTAACTGGGCCTCCAATTATCATGCCTGGTCACTGACAGCCTCACTGTCACTATCTACCAGCAGGGCAAAAGTAAATGACCCCACAGGTTTGTTACCAAGAAAAAGCATTCAAACAGTTAATCAATTAGTCAATAGTTAATCATTCCATTCACAAAAAATTGTAAAGTTAGGATAATTTGATAAGTCATGCCCAGATGAATAGTGAAAAGATAAGTGTTAGTAATGATTAGATATGCAAATTAATCAGTTTGTGCCTAGACAGTTTCCAAATGGCATTATATACAATGATAGAAATAAACATGGATAAAAACAGGAGGCTGTAAAACCCAGGGTCAGGTCACATTAGAATTATTTTTTGTTTTTTTTGATAAAAGATTGACCCAGCTAATCTGCTAAGCTCCTGAGGGTATCTTTGCCATATGCTAAGAACTGGTATCGCTTTGTCCAGTTCCAGCTCGAAGTGTGGTTTATCCTGTTTCTAATCAATCTCTAATGCAATCCTAATAAGAGAAAAAAAAAATAAAACTACTTTTAAATTAAAATCATGTAATGTCCCTGTCTGGGATTTTAGTTTCCAAAAAAGTAAAAACACCCATTATGCTTCTCTCTGCTTCAGTCTGATTGATATGATTCCCCTTGTTATGTCCCCAGAGCTCCTTCTGAATCCTGTAAAAATGCAAATCATATTAATGTCTGTGACGGAGGAGCCGTCATCAGCCGGGACTTAACTATAAGTCCGTGTCAGCATGCGCACACACACGCGCGCACACACCCACACACATACACAATCGCTCGCTTACTTTTGTTGCAGGTGGGGCTGGCGCCGTTCATCTTGGGTGCACGCGTGATGTTCCGGTTTTGTTTAACATTTATTCTAACCTGTTTTTTTTCAACTAAGTATATTTTCTGCTGCTATTTTCAAACAGGGTTACTTCCGGGTTGTAGCGCGCCGGGAGGGAGTCATGTCATGACGTAGAGCTGTCATCAGAACGTACAGATTGTGTTGTATTGTATTTAGATTACAAGTTTATTTTTCATTAGTATTGTTTTGTTGTTATTATTATTATTATTATTATTATTATCATCATCATCAACATAATTATTTTTGTTTACTTAGTTCATTTGAGTTAGAAGTAATTGCTTAGTTTTGTTTATTTTTGCTTTCTGTGGGCGGAGCCTGTAGCTTTAAAAGCAGGCCTGTTCCACAGAGAGTCAGTCTGTGGCTGCACTCCTGAGATGTCACACTGAAGGTGATGGGCTCTGATTTTTGAAGGTACTGCTCTTTTTCTGATTTTAATCATGCCTTGGACATCCATGTAAATATTCTGCACCAACCATCTTTGTTTACCAGAAGAAAAATAACTCAATAAAAATCCATCCATCCATCCATCCATCCATCCATC
>NW_015151485.1:252929-253939 GCF_000732505.1 Cyprinodon variegatus | reverse complement strand
AACCCCGTCACAATGTTGCCTCAAAAACTATTCTAGATCATTTCAAAATGCACCATACACATTCTACCTCACATGCATTCAACATTTAGGACTAACAGACAGACATTGGCCACATAAGGTTTGTTTAATCCATCAGTAACAATGTTTTGCTCGGGCTTCATAAAATCATAATTTCTTCACCAGTCCGGTCTTAAGACCTCTGCACCAGTGCTTTTCAGCCTAATTTTAGGATCCTTTTTAAACTACATGTGCACATTTATAGAAGCCCAAGATTTATTTGCTCACGTTAGACATCAAACTAAGTTTTCACACCCAATTATTTCAATTTCTTTGCCTTAATCCAGAACTACTGTATTTACCTAAATTGCCTTTCCACTCCTTACTTTTGCTTCCTTTCTCTAATTCTTTCTCAACCTGCACTTCCATCTTCTTTGCCCATTTTTCCCCTTCTTTTTTAATGACTTCTCAATCACCAACTTCACCACTACCAACTGATTCCTGCCGTTTTCCCTGGACCTCCTGGTCCCCATCCATCATCATTTATTTCTCTATCAAACTCACCCTCCATTTTATCAACCACTGTCTGCCTCTTCTTTTTATCCGCTAAACTCAACCTTCCTAATATATTTATTTTGATGTAACCGACTCTCTTTTGAACAATTGAATGATTAAAGATCCATTTAATTTACCTTAGAGTATCCTCAGTGATCAGTGTTTAATTTATATTCACTTTGCTACAGTTTGACAAACTTGGCTTGTGTGGTTTAACATTCAAATATAAGCTCCAGAATCAGTCACTCTAAATGCAGTATACAATACCATTGTAGTGTAGTAACTGGTAGATGTATTTAAGTTAAAACTGCTTCTAAACTCCTGGTCCCCTGTTTTGCTAAGGTCGTCGCTGCATGCACTCAGTTTCTGTGTGTCTTTTTTTTTTTTCTTCTCCTGCCTCTAAGTCAACAGTCCCCAACCTCTTTTGCACCACGGACCTCTATATGTCAGACAATATT
>NW_015151485.1:238579-252031 GCF_000732505.1 Cyprinodon variegatus | reverse complement strand
TGTGTTGGAGCAAGGTCATTCTCAGCCTTCCCATCTGCTGATTTCATCCTCCCCTCTGCAAGCTTTGGCCTAACAGCTGTGAAAAGTAAATTTGCTGCAGCTTTAACTTAGCTCTTTACTTCTTTTAGCTTAAACATGTATATATATCTTCAATATCTAATTAATTTATAATTTTTTTTTGTCTATGTCTAAAGTATGCAATGTCTATATTTTTTAAGTACCGGTATGTCTATGTCTGCATGGGAAAGTAAGAATTTAGATTCTTTGTATGACTAGTGCATGTAAAGAAATTGACAGTAAAGCCGACTTGATTTGACAAGCCAATTTTGTATGATCGTAGTTATCCCTGTTACAAAAATCCACAACAAAAAGAAAATAGTTAGGAAGAAATGCCACATATGCTGATGCAGATCTTTTTATTATGTCATATTGAATTAAGCATCCATTTCCTTGTATTTATCTCCTATTGATTTAATAATAATATAGCGCATGCTCTCCTCGAGCTCCAGGGAAGTCTGAGCAGAGCAAGATCGGAGGAACATCTAAGGCTGTAGGCGCAGGCGGTCTGGAGCCATGCACTGCGGTCATGAGAGCCGCCACTTTGAAAACAGCAGTCAAGCCAGCCCTCACTTGGTTTTGTGGGTCAGGCAAATACTAAGCATTACGACAGTAACGGCTGAGACCACTTTTCAAAATTACAGCAACATGTTTGTCTTGTTTGCCCACTTCCACAACAGGGTAGTTATTGTTGCCAATACTATTAAAATAGTTGGGGGCCACATACATATACACTGTTATGGAATCAAAATTTAAGCTCTTCACAACATTTGAAAAAGATTAGAGACCTAATATTTTTTTTTTTTACACATATTTACATCAGTTATATAAAATAATTTTTAAGCTTTATGTGACATTTATTCCCATTGCAACTAAACTATAGATGCTGTCACTTCAATCTACATCCACTCTACATCATGAGTATTTCCTGTTTAGTATCTTGCCGGATTGTTTTGTTTGTATGACCGCCATTGTGGAAAACGACTCGTGAAGATGGACCAGCTAGAAAAATGAGGTTGAAGAATGCTGGGACCCGTTTTTCACCTGGATCCCCGCTCTTTTTTGCCCTCATGTCCCTCCGTTGTTGTAAACCCGCCCCCATTTCCTCACTGCCTTGGCCATATCTAGACCCACAGCTAGTTTGTGATTGTCCCTCTTGCGTGGTGCGAAATAACATAGCGCAGACCACACTTCATTATTGGGCATTCATCGAAAATATCTGCGACAAGCTCACTGCGACACACTGCTGCTTGAATATAAGCACATTGAGTAGGGCTGCTGCTGCCAGGAGGAGGAGGCTGCTGCCAAAGCAGAACCAGGAGAACCAGGGGCCGCGGAGCACCTGAACTCCTGCCAACCACCAGACGGAGCTGGGGCGAGGCCGCACCAGGTCCCGAAGCGTTTCCGAATTCTCAGCGGTCTTCTGTTCCTTTCCAGCTGTGACTTACAGTGAGGTCGCTACAGGGCATCTGAGCTGATAGGGCTCCCCAGCATCTCCCTCTTCAGATCCTCCATGACGGAGGAGAACAGGTTGAGCCAGATGTTCCACTGGGTTATGGTCTGCCCGGCAAGAATGCGGCAGAGCAGACACCTGAGGCCGCGCACAGATTCAGGATGGTGTCAGCAAAGCTGGCTCTTCATTTCAGCCGGCAGGTCCAGCTGAGACATGAGCTGATTGTGTTTGTCGGGGGTACCAGGCTGCTGTCCAGTGAGGCTGTTCATCTTTGCCCTTTGTTGAGGCTGGTCACCAGAGGAGGGACAGGTGGAAAGCCTGGTTCTGTGAACCTTTCCACCCAAGTTAAAGGTGCCTGTGGCCACCTATATGCCTTTAGCTCGGCGGGCACAGCCAAACCCTTACGGTCGGCAGCCCTCTGGATGATCGCTGGTAGCCCCAGGAGGAATGCACCAACAGTCGGGCCGGGATGGTGGTCGATGGCGGGAGACCAGGAGTGGCTGAGTATTCGCCCAGCTGCTCCTGCTCCATCACCATGCTCCCCAGCAGAGAAGCAGCAGCAGGGCTGTTGCTGTCATCATCGTCAAGCATTAAAAAAAAAGCATTAGCATTGTCCAGGAGTAGCCGCCTGCTGAGGGAAAAGCCTCCTTGGTGACCACTTGAAGCTGGCTACCCTCCGTTGCATGTCCTCAAGCAGGAGGAGCTCACAGAAGGGGCAAGTCAACTGGGGCGTGAGAGCAAGGCCAGTATGCTGTGGGCTGAGGCAGCGCTCGCAGGTGGCATGGAGGTCAAACCCCATGATGTAGCCCTTCTGGCAGGAGGGGCACAGAAGGATGCTGCTGGACATCTTTGTTCTAGTGCTCTTCAGTTGCTAAAGAAAAAATGGGATCTGATTGCCAGGTATCACCGTTATTTATTCGGCCTAGGCCTACCTGAAGATGTGGTGAAATCTCTGAGGAAGTCTAACTGGAAATGTCGATTGTGTTGTTCAGTTACAATGTTCTATTTTTTTTTTCTTATGTGTAAAGAAGCCAAACAATCCCCTGTCATGATTTTATCTAAAGATCTGACCCACATGCAGAAGACCAAACAGAGAGACCAGGGAAAAGTTTAACAGTTTTTTTAGAAAGTAGGTGGAGAGGAGTCTAGTGCTGCTCTGAACACAGTCGAACTGGGACTGAAAAGTGAAGGGGAAGATTCTGCGGTTAGTTCAGGCTCAGTGGTAAATTTGTGTCTTCGATTTGAAGAAGGGAAATAAGGCAACAGGACTCACGTTTCCTGAAAAAGGTGTCTTGAATCCAGTTGGTGTGGGTTGTTCCAGTGAATGACTTGCTCGTTGGAGGGCGGACAGGGTTTACCCAGTGTGGTGGTCCATCCAGTAAGGCACAAGGACAAAGGCATATAAAAAAGTATTTTCTATTTATTTTCCAAAAAAAATTATTCACAATAGGACTTACATCAAATCTCAAAAAAATATAACAAAATGTGCCCAAAGGAAATCAACTAAGGCATACCTAACTCAGGATAACAAACCAAAAAACTGACCTCACAATGAACACACAGGGGAATTTATACACAAAGGCTAGCCTACACAAACGAGAAGGGGTGGGAGATGAAGCATAGACAAACAATGCATAAACATAAATAACTAATTCAAACTAACACCCTTTTGACTACAACACAACTATCAAAAGAAAAACCATAAACCCTAAAAATGTTTTAACAGTTATGTCATAAGTGGAGAGAGACAAGCAGACTCTAACATCCAGTCCCCTGCTTCCAGCAGCCTGGTGGTACGTCCCACTTCCTGGTTTGCCTTTCAACCAGTCCTCTCCACTCAGCCAGGCCCTCAACTCAGCAAAGAAAAGTAGTTAATTCAAATAAACAAAAGGTGTTTACTAAATGTGTGCACCCATAATAGTAAACAACCTAATGCCAAAAAAACACCACAAAAGTGAAATGATAAATGTACTGTGTGAAGACCTTTAAATAAATAAATAAATACTAACACTGAGGAAAAGATTGAGGAACCTCCACACCCAGGTTGCGGTGTTTCCTTGAGTAACGGAGGAGCTGACTGCCACTTAGTTTTCCTGCGGTACTTGAACGGTTTCTTGTGGAGATGAATCCCCTGCTCATAGAGAAGCCCAAACAATCCTTGGGGAAAAGTAGATCCAAACCACTAGCTTGATTGCGCAGCTCAGTTTGATGCTTAGAGAATCCTTCCAGGGGGAGAAGGCCCAAAACATCCAGTTTGCAGGATGACTTCCTGCTGAGAGGCAAAGACAAAAACAGCAAAGTTAAAACTCAGGTTGACAAAAACTCAGTTTGACTCAGCAAAACTCACCTTGGCTAGAGTACCCAAAACTGGCAAACACTCTGGCATCGAGGTAGTGGCAGTCAGCAGCCTAAGAGTCCTCAGGTAATGGTCCAACAAGCTGCAGGTGTGCAGGGAGGCCCAATGAGGATGGGGCACAACAATCCCCTGTCATGATTTTATCTAAAGATCTGACCCACATGCAGAAGACCAAACAGAGAGACCAGGGAAAGGTTTAACAGGTTTGAGTGAGAGTAGGTGGAGAGGAGTCCAGTGCTGCTCTGAACACTGTCGAACCAGGACTGAAAAGTTAAGGGGAAGATTCTGTGATTAGTTCAGGCTCAGTGGGAAATTTGTGTCTTCGATTTGAAGAAGGGAATTAAGGCAACAGGACTCACGTCTCAAAAGGTGTCTCTTGTTGAATCCAGTCGGTGCGGGTTGTTCCAGTGAATGACTTGCTCGTTGGAGGGCGGACAGGGTTTACCAGTTACGGTGTTTCCTTGAGGAACGGAGGAGCTGACTGCCACTTATTTTTTCTGCGGTACTTGAACGGTTTCTTGTGGAGATAAACTCCCTGCTCAGAGAGAAGCCCAAACAATCCTTGGGGAAAAGTAGATCCAAACCACTAGCTTGAATCCTTAATGATATTCCTGACATTTTAAATTGAAGAAATTTCCTGGATGGGAAGAGACACGTCTTCAACTTGGAAACAGAGTCCAGTGGATGGTTTTTAACTTTTTTTAACCACCCATTGTATTTTAGTGAGTTTTAAAATGTATTTAAGTGCAAAAAGCCCAATTTACCATAACCTGAGTTATCTTTCTTTTTTTGAAAATCAGTCAACCCCTAAAAAGGGGTATAATAAAAAAAAAAAAAAAATAGATGGACACAGTGTAACTTCTGTCGTAAAGTTATTTAAAAAGAAAAAAAAGTTTTTAAGATTACATTGACAAATAAAGAAAAGGTACTACAATACAGAAACAAATGTACAGGGTTTTCCATGTAATCAGAACACATATCCTGGCTGAGTGCTCAACATTGAACACAAACAATATAGAACAGAGGTCTTCAACAGGGGGTCCGTGACCCCTAGGGGGTCCACGGAGGTACTGCATGGGTGGTTGATTCATTTATTATTTTTTTATATTCCCTCCTGAATTGAAAAGTCTTTAAATCCACATTAACATGAATTCAACAGACTGTAGTAAACAGATAAATGGAGGCAGAAGATGTCTTTCAGTCATCAATGAGCACATTCAGCGACACACAGGAGCTCTTTCAAGCTGGGCACCGTTTCATTCACAACACCTGTCCCATCAGCCAGGAATCAGAAATATATACAACTGGATGCCATTTAATTTTATAGTGATCATTATGAGGGTCAACAGAAAGTTCATTTTTTTAATGCTGGATTTTCATTTTATATTTGAAATATATAGCGAGAAATATCTTTTCTTCTTATTTTAGGGCCCCCCCTCAGTCAAGGGCCCTTAGAATTTTACCAACTACTCTCTGTGCATAATCACATGATGTGCAAGTCTTATTGTTTAATCAAAAACTCTTAATCCCTGCAACATTTATATAAATATTGATTTAGCTTACTTTCAAAGTCACTTTGACACTTTTTTGACATTAATCCATCTGATGAAGAGAAAAACTAAATTAAAGTTATTTTGTGCAGCTTTCTCTGTCTCAGTTGTTTCCTTGGGCAAGATATTTCAGATGTATTGACTTTTAAAAGCCGTTTAAAAACAGTAAAAAGTTGTACGCTAGACTTTGCAATAGAGGAATATGAACTATAAGCTCAGATTAGTCCACTGTTATGCTGTAGAAATGTAACAATCGGAAGTAGTGCAGAGATGCAAATTTTGTAACATTAAATGTTATTTCAGTACAATAAAATGGATGTTGTACTGTAACATTAGTATTTCAGCAGGATTTAATAAATGTAATTCTAAACAAACAGGGCTATTCCACCCAAGTAGCACTAGGTATACATTAACGTTGCTGTGCTTCTTCCCATTCAGGTTACAGGGCTATGAATCATGTCAAACTGCTTTTAATGGATAAAGGAAAATGGCACTTTATCACGGGACTTATGTTGACCTAAGCAGTCCCTAAGGATAATGGACTTATCTGTATGATCTAAAGATGTCTCTTTTATAGGAGTCTGTATGACTGCATATTATACAGAGGACTACATAACCTACCTTTTCAAAGTTGCTGCAGCAAGTCCCTATTTTTCAATTTTTTTAACTAAAAGTAACTCCAGCTTTGGGGAGGTACATTTTAAAATGAGGGTTTAATAAAGACTTCTTCTTCCAAACAAGTGTTTCTTTTTTTTGTTTTTTTCTTTTCCGATAGAGGCAGAATAGATTAAAAAGAAGAAAAAAACACATATACTGTGAAGAGTTTACATTTACTGTACTTGTCAATCACAACGGTTGTCCAGCAAGAAAATGTAAATATTTTAACTAATAAACATAGCCATCCAGAGTTAGTACAGAACTCCAGTATGTCTGCACTGAGGCTCCTGTACTGCAGCAGTTGTACCAATGAAGGAAAACTCTGTCATCTTGTCTTCATGAGCTTGCTGGCAGACAATAGTGAAAACACTGCCCTCACAACTGCCTGTAGAGCTTGAGATTTAGCAAAAGAAAAAAAACATCAGCTAACATTGATGTGTTTGAATGTGGTGTATCAACATTCGGAATCAACTTTTATTACGGTCGCTGATTGAAATAAAAAAAATTATTGGCATCCTATCTGAGAACATGTATTTTAGTGTAAACTGTGTTTCTAATTAACCTTTAAAGGACCCATAGCCTTATTGTAATGTACGGGAATCGGACCCAAGATACAACCAAGACAGGTCAGTGACTTTTACAGGCTTTATTTGAGAAATAAACGGGGGAAGCATAACGGGAGCCCCTGACTCGGGAGGTCCAGAGCATGAAGAGCCGGTTAGAGGCAATTACCTAAGTTAAGAACTGAAGTCTGGTTGCAGACAGGGTTTGCTGGGGCACGGGCCCGTAGGCAGCTTTCAGGTTGACAGATGTTTTCCAGTGGGGCTTTCCAGAGACGTGATCCAGAGGGGTCCAGGCTCAGCAACAGTTTGGCAGATCCAGCATCAGTACAGACAGGGAGATCCAGGAGGGGAGGTCCAGTTCCAATCCAGGTCCGTAAACAGAGTCAAAAATCCAGAGACAGATCCAATCAGGGTTCCAGGCAGAGGCAGAACAGGGACAGGCAGGCTCGGTAACAGAAAGCAGATCAGGTCGGGCAACAGGCAGGCAGATAGGTTTGCAAAAGGAAGGCTGGAAGGTTCTCACCGGTAGGTTCAAGACAATCTGGCACAAGTAGCTGATCTGAATGGGGCTTAAAAGCAGGTGGAAATGGATGAAACCAGTTAAGGGCTGATTGCAGGTGAGGTGAAGCTGAGCAGGAGTGCAGAGTGGACAAATAGGCCAGCCCCAGTGCCACAATATTACACTTATACCTTGTGTACACTTTTTCTAAAATTGTTGTTAGAATTTTTATTATTTTTAGGAGAAAAGAAAAATAAAAAGAGCTCATTCTGACTTCTTTTCATACTTCCTTTTTCCCAATGAGGATAAACATAAGAATTTCAGTTGCCTGAACACAATTTCATGTGGATATAGGGTTAGCAACATAAGCAGTTTTTCCATGGTTTGCTTGCCATTGTTTGCTGGTTTAGTACACTGTTCTGAACACGTTTATTTTAACTGGGGGGAAGTGTTTTCAGAGTAATGATAAAGAGAGAAACACATCTTCCAGTATATAACAGAATTTATTCCAGTAATATTTAAGAAATCATTGTTATGAGCGTAAATTACAGAGAAAGTTTTACATTTTACGATAGTGATACATCACTTGAAAGCTAACACTTTGCAGTTTCTGAAAATATAAATGAAAATAATGTGCCTAATACGCAGCCTAAACTGCATCAGTTCAAACATGACTCAAAGTTTTTTTTTCTTTCTTTCTTTTTTGAAGAGCAGTACTAAAGACATGCTTAAGAATAGGCCTGTCTCATTGCATTACATTTTTTCTACATCATGTCAACTACAACTGCAGAGAATTTCAGACCTCTAGCTACAACAGTTCCAGAGTTGTGGGGCTTTGAGCTTTTGGTGTCACCAATGTCTCTAAACCTCTCCAAATGTGCCAAATTGTGCCAATTGTCCCATTTGACCCATAGAATAACAGTGAAGCATTTTGATTCGCTCAAAACATTTATGAAGTATTTTTCCATTTATTTTTATTGTTTTATATTAATCTATATCATATATATAGTGTGTGTGCATTGGGCTTTTATGAACAAAAATAAAACTATAATACTTTTTATATAAATATAAGAATATAAAACGTTTCATTTAGTGAATACCTACGTGGTGCATCATTGGCTGACAGTCAATGTGCACTTGTGAGACTTCATCAGCTGTCCCTGAGTCATACAAAGATGCGGACATTTTTACCTGTAGGTAAGAAGACGATGTAAAAAAAACAAAAAAACAAAACTAACCAAACATTGCAGTCAAATGTTTGAGGAAGGAAGTCTTATTAGCAAGATGCTAAGCATTAGCTATGAGCGGCTAATTTATACCTCATACTCTCATTTGATTTTAGTGGCAAGAATTTGACATATTATAGAACAACCATTATTCCCTATAATCAGTCAGAATGTCTCATCTCACAAAAGTTGAACTGTATATTTCAAATCTTTCACATGTTTATACCTCCAAACAGAAACAGTTAGGAACAGAAGAACATCATAAGCAATATATTGAATAGGCTGTGGGTAATGAAGCAGGGAGGCCCTTAAATTATTAAATCTTTTGTATAATGGTAGAATTTTAAATAGAAAGCCAATTAACTATAGCCAAAAAAAAAAATCTTTGATCATTCTAATCAGTTAATGTCTCATCTGTATTAAGTATCAAAATCTATTCTCTTTTATAGTGTGAAACCCAACCAATTCAGCACTGCATAATTAAATCTTAAATCCATCATATACCAATTTTAAAAGGTTAGATCTAATTGTAATTTAAGTCTAATTTAAGTCTGTACCAATCCCTCACACTAAGCATGCTTGTAGTGACAGTGGAGAGGAAAAACTCCCTTTTAACAGGAAGTAACCTCCAGCAGGACAAGGCTCAGTGGGAGCGGCCATCTGATGAGGCTGAGTAGAATTGCAGAAAGAAGCAAAGATAAGAAGGTAGGCCTTAATGCTCAATTCGATTTTTTGGGGGGGGATCTCTGATTCTTTTGCATGGCTGTTTACATTTCTGAATATATGCATCTTTTATGTGATCTCTTGTTTGAACCACATTCACACAACACAAGTATCCCTGCATGCGCAGTAGAGGATGTTATGATGTAACAAGCGGGCATGCTCTGTGTTTCACATCTTTCATTTCTTTTCCAACCTCAGCCTATGCATTAACAACACAATCTTTTCAAGAAGGTTGGAAATAAAGACTCCTCCCCGTATATACGTCTGCTATGGTTGTTTTTCTTCTTTCTTCCGCATAGCAAGATGCAGAATAGGTGTCTTTGCTGAGTATTAGGGCGTACAGGTCGGATGGATGCAACCTGGCCGTTCAGACAGAGTCTGCATTTGAAAAGATCAGATACGAATTGGATTCACATATCGGACCACATACTGTAGCCATGTGGCCTAGGTCGCATTGGAAAAAATGGGATCTATGTTCTTCAGACTGTCATGAAGAGGTCAGATTCAGCTCACATATGGGCAAAAAAAATCAGATTTGGGTCTCTTCAGTCTGCTGTAAAAACGTGGCCTAAGACTCCCATCTCCCAAGACACTAGGGGTATAAATAATAATCGTTTTGTATTGATGCATCGATCCAAAAGCCGACGATCCGATGCACCGACACGGCTGAAAGATAATCGATTCATGCTTGTTTTTTTCCTCCGGTCTATTTTTATCCATTTGCTCCTGGACGTAATTCTCCCTCCCGTGCTGCGGTGGCGCTAAACCTATTTTGCCCTCCTACCTCGCTTCCTGGTTATACTCTTACAGCAGTGTGTTGCAGCAAGCTTGACACAGACATTTTTAAATTATGCTCAATATTGAAGCATGGTCTGAGCTAGACACTGTGGGTCTAGATACGGCTGAGGCGGCGAGGAAGTGGGGGCGAGTTTAGTCCGACGACAGAGGGACATGAGGGCCAAAAACAGTGGGGATACAGTTGGAAAAAGGGTCCCAGCAAACCTCGCGCACCTCGCTCTTCTAGCGGGTCAAACTTTACAAGTTGTTTTCCGCAATTTCGGTCATAAAAACAAAACAAGCTGGCCTCCTGTCTGTGGTCATCTACAATTTGGGAGAGGAGCAGCGGAGCGTCTCTCAAGGGCGCGGGGACATCCACACTCTGGAGCCGAGGTATTGAATTGAACTCATTGCAATGATTCTGTGCAGTATTTTTGAAGTATTTTTTGATGCAACTTTTCTACTTCTGTTATTTGCTGTTGTTTCTAAAAAAAAAGAAATGCATAACAATATTATTACAGCTTTCATTGATTTATTTCAAACTTTAAACTTTGTTTAATGTAAAACAAATAATCATACTTAAAAAAACTTTTAACCGATTAATCGAATCTAATCGTGGTGTATTCTTGAGTATCGAAAATAATCGAATCGTTGGGTCAGGAAATTGATACTGAATCAAATCGCCATGATGGATGTGATTTACACCCCTACAAGAAACAGCAAGAGGTGTTCCCAGGTCAGCCAAGAGATGAGTTCCCTCTAGTGATAGGAAATACCTGGAACACCTCCCAAAGGGAGGTATCCAAGGGGCATCTGGAACAGATGTCTAAGCCACTTCAGCTGACAACTGTGAAGAAGCGGCTGTTCTGCATGCTTTTCCTGGATAACCAAGCTCCTCACCAATCAAGGAAGTGCCCAGCCACTATGCAGAGGGCAAAGTAAGCTCATTTCATGCACTTGTATCCAGGATCTAGTTCTTTTGTTCATGATCCAGAATTTATCAGCATAGGTGAGGGTAGGAATGTAGTCCAACCTGTAAATCAAGAGATAACTTTAAAAGGAAAAGGTAATACAATTAACTTAATTGGGTGTTTCTATTGAAGTTATTAGAATGAGTTAATAAGATTAAATGGTTAAAAGTAATTGTTTTTTTAATCATTTGAGTTTAACTTACTTATCTGGTTTCATGTTGGTCAACAGAGCTGCAGCTTGCACATAACTCAACATTAATGCATAACAACCTATTGATAATGTGCCTATCATGCATTAAATAACTTACATAATGCAGTGAATACTAAATTTTGTGCAAAATATGTTACAGAGATAAACATCTGTCTTAGACAAATAGTCTCATCCTCGTGTGAGTGTAATATACTCAGTACTACTGCAGCTATGCCACACTTTTATGTGTTACAAATAAATTCTTTCATTATGATTTTACATAGTACATTTATACAGTTATAATTACATATCCATTGTATAATCAGGAAAAAATCTAGAGATTTGTGGCAAATTTGCAGATGAAGGAGGCAAAAATGTAATGTGGTAGAAAAAAAAAAAGAAAGAAAGCCAGCTTAGAAAAAGTCCTCCTGTTCTTATGTTTTGACCCCTATTGCAAAGCCTTTGTAAAAATGAATAACAGTTTTTAGCTGAAGCTTTTGGATTCTACAGTGTAATGATGACATAGCTCTTCCCTAATGGAGCCTCAGTCTTGACTTACTGTATAGTGCCTGATTTACAAATCAGTTCTTCGATCTTTTTATTGATTGATGGCTGTTCGACCCTCTGGCTTTCTGTGTCAAGCTTTCTTGATATCTGTTTAATCCTCTCTTGTGTTCTGTTCCTCTCCTTGTCTATTTTTCAATTTTTTGGTCCTCCTCTGTTTAAAACTCTTATGTAAAGCTTTATTTCTTTTTATTTCCCCTAATCTCTTTCTCAATAAATTGTGAGTTTTACAAATATAAAGAGTGCTTGCTCCATGTAAAGGAATACAACTTAATTATTAAAAGGGTATGGGGATTGCTTGTGTGTAGCTTTGCCTTGCACAGTTACTAAATAGGCTTTAAATGGTAGAAAACCTTGGAATTTTTAAAAGGTTACAAAGAGGAGAGATGTCCGAGTAAAACTTGTAAATTCAATCTGTGATGGCTTGTCTGAAACACACAGCCCCTCCCCCCTCCATCCTCAACCATCCATCGTTGCAGCCTTGACATGAATGGGTGTGTAAATCGAAAGTGGCTTTGTAAAACTGGAATGAAGTCAGATAGTACTTTAAAAGATATGGCTATAAAAAATAAAAATAAGTTAATGGATTAGAGAACTAAAGGATTGACAACCAGAATATGTTGAGGAGAGAATTGAAAAAAAGAACAGTAAAAAGGAATGTTGGAAAAGAAAATAAAGGAGTAAAGCGAGAACATTAAAAGTAGAATATTTTTAGTCAGAGATGCAAGGTAATCTGAAATCTGGTGAGGTTAAAAAGGCTGAAAGGAGAGAAGACACATTAGGAGAAAGTATGTATACTTTGCTTTCCAAAATAAATTGTGAATTGATAGCAGAGATTCAGTCAACATGCAAGCTCTCTGACTGACAGCTTAATGATTGGCACTTAGAGGGGAGGGGCAGAGATGAGTGGGATGCAGAGATAGATGGATTGGTGGAAAGAAGGGAGACTTAATGAGAAGGGGAAAAGGGTGGAGATTCTTAAGGATGGAGACAATTCAGGATGAGTGATTAAATGGAAACATCGGGGCACATATGGATCTGAGGATAAATGAAAAGCCTTAATAAGTGAGCACAGGAAATGTTGGAAGTTGCAAGGGTTTGTTTGAACAGTGCAGTGAAAGCTTAACTGAGATTATTTAGTTAGAATCCACAGTACTTCCAGCTAAACGTAATGAAGCAGCTTTCTTATTTCTGACTGTCACATGCTTGTTAGGAGGCTAAGCAGTCTTGAAGTTGGGACCCAAACTGGTTGAAAGAAGAACATGCTTTGTAGAGTTTTCAGCTGACAAAACTTTAATTTCTTCTTGTGCAGGACATCAACCAAACCACACTGACCAAGAACAATGGCAGACATGTTTCTTAAATAGAGGAGGAACTAACTTGGAAGAAACCATTTTTAAAAGGCTGTTCAGCTTCACAATAAGAAGAAAAGGAAAATTTGGTTTAAACAAACAACTACATAAGAAATGCTTTTACCAATAAATACAGGAACAAATATTTTAATTAAATCCAAACAAATACTCAAACTCAATAAAGAAAACACCATACATCAGATCAACCTCCCCCCTTCAATTATCCAATGGTACAGTCCTGTACACACCTGCTTGGGAGAGTGAAACAGCAGAGGTGAGTATTTTTACAATATTTTTACTCCTTAATCCATGAAATGCCCTTTTATGAATAGTTAAACAAAAACAAAATATTGTAAAGTGAAATCATTTTACCTTTTTACAAAAATGAAAACAAGATGTGGCCAAACAAAGAACCACAACCCAAACAAATCCACTTCACCCAAAACAACAAAACAAATAAACCAATCTAGAAAACCAGATGCTGTGTTTAGCTGCTACTTTGGCCAATATACAG
>NW_015151485.1:206653-237268 GCF_000732505.1 Cyprinodon variegatus | reverse complement strand
GCTGACGGAGTATGTGGAATCTGGGGGTCACAATGACTTTTAAGGTGACTGTTTTGTGTATGTACTGTGTCTAGTGCTTATTGGCAGCAAATGGCATGCTGAGGCTTTTCAATATAGTCCTTACTTTACATAAAATTCACTGCAGCATAATTAGTAAGTAGATTCCAGATTGAACTAATTTGTAATTTGTACAAATGTCACATATTTTAAAGGCTATAGATGTTTTTTTTTTAGAAAACATTATTCAACAATAGGCATCTCTGTTGAGCTCTCTTTCTCTCTCTTTTTTAATAAGAAGTACTTCATTGACTGGCATATTGGTATAAGCATTTATTTTATTGCAGATGATCAGATAAATGAAAAGAGAAATGGTGTAATTTTGAAATGTAAATGACGACACAAAAAAAGATTGTTGGCAGAGAACAAAGCAGATGTACTTGAATTTGTAAGTAGTAAGTGTCGGTGGATGTAGTTGTGGACCCAAAGGCAGAGTAGAAGAGGGAGCGATGATTGTTTGTAAAATTTTATTAAAAGGTAAAAATGTAAAAGAAAAAATACTCCAGAACTGATTGTCAAGAAAACTCAAGAACCAAAAAAAAAAAACTAGGAGACACAAGGGAGGAATAAACCAAAAGAATGACGAGGATCTAGCAATTAGTAACTGAACAGGAGGTGTATATATAGGAGACAGAACAATGGGAGGAAATAAAGGAAGGAAATAAAGTTAAATAAAGTTTGTGAACCTGCCAGTTTTGTCTACTCAGTGTGTTCTGCATGTGGGTCAGAAAACTCAGCACCATGACAGGATTTAAATGATTTGAAATCTGAAAAGATTGGTGTCAATTTTAAGCCTGTCTTCCTGGCAGTGTTTTTTTTAGGTAGGTGAACTGGCGGGAAATGCAAGAAATTCTTTAGAAACCGAAGAAAAATGTTGATGTGAGGAATGTATTGGTCCAAGATTGTTTTTGTTTGGGTAAGTTTCAAGTTATAGTAAAATATTATAACATGCGGTTAAGGTCATATGATGTGTTTGGTATGAGTTTGATATTTTCTTTAGAAAAGCCTGGTTTAAAGATTTTAAAAGAAAAGAAGGCCCACCAAGAGATTTATAACTTTAACTAAAATCAAAATCCAAGTAAAACAAGCTGGATTTCAAGAGTAAAAACTAGCCAAAAAAATAAATTCTGTGTACTGTTGTACTCTGGGTTGCATTTGCCTTTTTGGTACTTACAGAAATACAAAATCTAGAAGATGGTTAACCAATAGGCAGGTTCAAAAAGCCCTGAATAAAAAGAAGACCCAGAATTCAAGGACAACATCGGCTGTTTTAACAGTTTTTTTTTTTTTTTTAAACTGCTGCAGGCCGGGAGGGATTCACCAGAGTCAGCAACCAGAACTTCTGGAAGAAGATTGGACAGGACAGTTGAGTGACCAGGCAGAAACAGAAGGAGATGTCTCTAATGTTGAACTTTGGCTCAATAACTTTCTTGGTGTTTGAGAACTAACTTTTAGTTTCTGAACATGCGGCTGGTGTGGGATTCACTGAAGAACCTCAGGATTCCAGAATCCACAGTATCAGATCCTTGTGAGCAGAGACAGGCAGAATGATCAAGGGGACAAACCAGAGTTTGGGTTTTGAGAACAGGTCCAGAGTCAAAGCCAGGGGATCGGAGATCCAGGTAGTGTTAATTTTACCAGCCATTTTTAAATTTAGTTTCATTTTTAGTCCAGTTTCAGCATCGCTTGTTAGTTTTTATCACATTTAGTCGACATCATCCCATTTTTATTTAGTCTAGTTTTAGTCGACTATAAGTCGAGCATTTTAGTCTTTATTTTAGTCCAAGAAAACATAATTTTATTTGTTTAGCTTTAGTCAACAAAAACTGTCAACATTTTAGTCTAGTTTTAGTCAGGACATAATTTTAACCTTTTTTGTCAGCAGATAATATTTAACATTTCCTAAAATTATTTCACATTTCAACATTTTCTCTCACCTTTTTCATTCAGAGAAACTATTTTAAGGAACACATGCAGACATGGAAGATGCTCTGACAATATTTGCATATTTATTTTGAACATTGTTAAGGTTCAAAGACACAAACACAAATGCTTGCATTAAAACAAGTAAAATACACCTGACAAAGGAAACAAATAAATAAAATAGTGTCTTATGAACTTAACACAAGTGCTGGCTGTTTAAAGCTAGTTCACTTAGAATAATAAAATAAATAGATTTGAGATCAATGTTGTGAAGAAAACACTCCAACTGATACAACAAAAGTGCTTTCCTGCCAGCTAGTTCACATGGTATATAAAGGTACAGTATTTAAGGTGAAACAAGGCATAGCTTGCTGGTCCTGAGAGTCAGCTTTGTATTTGGTGTGGGCAATTAAGGAAACTTGTATAGCTGGCCTGTCATTGTTCCTGGATGGCTGGTAGGTTGTTGGTGGTGGTGTATCTTCAATCTGGAACAGAAATTAATACAATGTCAGGATAGATGCACAGCATAACAGGAATTCCAAGTGTATAAGTAGCATATAGGTATTTTTTTTTCTTTAACAAAAACTAAGTCTCTGTAAAACCTACATTTGACAATCAATTTCAAACATATAACAACAACCTAACTATCATTTTATGCAGGAATAAATTGCAGACATTTTTTTTTGTGTGCATGTATTTTGGTTGTATTAATATCAATGCCAATTCAAATCATATGTCCTTGTAATAGTAATTTGCAGATAAACATAGCAGCATTTTATGTCACCAAATAAAGACATTGGGAGTTTGCATCCCAATCCCTGCAGTGGTTCCCTTAACAATGACTATTTTGTATATGAAAATCTAGGTTAAAGTTGTTCTGAATTATGTGTGGCATTATTTTTATTTTGTCTTATCCTGATAAATAGTTTCAGTTCATTTTAGCATTTAGCATACATGTGTAGCTGTCGAGGTGTTTTGTGTTAACTATAGTTCACTTGCAGCTCCTAGATTACCTAAAACGTCTGTCTGCTTTAATCAAACTTGCAATTTAACTGAAAATATAGCTGCCCGGCCAGTATAACATATCCAAGTTAGCATAAATTTAACTTCACATACAATTCTTTAACCTCTTACACCCTAAGGGGGTATAAATAAATTTCTGCCTGACAAAAACACACAAAAGTAAATAACTTATAGCCTCAAAGCTATTAGATTTAAGAAGAAACTTTTGGTACGTCTGTAAAGGTAAGATGTCATAGAATGGTTTCCAAGAGCAAGGCCAGGGTGCAAAAAACAAGTCAGAGATTATAAAACACACTGACAGATCTGATGGGGTTCAGGCAGGTTTAGGGAATCAGGTAGGAAGGCAGGCAGGAACGCTGGATTAAACTCACAGGTGGCTCGTAATAATCTGGAACTAGGTTTGAGAGCTGGTTATATAGTCAGTTAAGCTGGTGAATCTCATGGAGGCTGTGTGGAAACGGAACAGAGCTGACAGTTGTTTTGAATACTGAATCAGACCAGCACTAATGCCAGGAATGATGACAGAAAAAAACTTTTCTTACTTTATTTTTTCTTTCTGACATTAGCCTCCTAAATGTACATAAATACTGAAAAGACCAAAAACACTTTGACTTCAAAAATGCACACACACAGATATCCATATACTTATGGTGAATATGCACATTGTTGCTACTCTTTTATCACTAAGAGAGGAATTAGTAAAGCTGTGTAGAACTTTGAAAGTAGATCTTCCAATTTTTATTTTTTTTTTTTTGTAAAATTACACCAAATCTTTAGAGGGAACTGGTCCACACATACGCACACATGCAGGTCCTGATGGAATGATGGAACTTTTTATTCCAGAAAGACCACCAGGGAAAACTCAACTAAATCACTTCATATAATGAATGGCCAAATAGACTGCTGCCCTGTGTGTGTATGCATGTGTGTGTGTTTATGGCCTGAGAGAAGCACACTTTCATAAATATTGAAGAGTTATCTTAATGCTTTCATTATGGCCCTGACTCACAATGGCCAAGCTTTGTCCTTTTGACTCTTTGTTAGGGGAAACTGGCCCCCTCTCAATCTCATCTGCTTATATTATGCTTGGTAGCCAGCTATACCTACTGCCCAGAATTAATGATAGGAAAAGAGAGGGCAGTGTGTGTGTGTGTTTGTGTGTTAAAGTAAGATAGTAGGAAATTGGGAAAGGAAGGAGTGAGAGAGAGATAGGACAGCTGTTGTGGTTGACTGGATGAGACATGCACACCAAAAACTATCTATGAATATATGTTAATATGATTGATGTGTTTGGGTCTAATTTTTCCAGCTGCCTCAGCTAGCCCTGTGTGAGGCACATTCTGATGAGTACTGTGAAAAACTAACGGTGATATTCGTCTTCCATCATGAGATCGGTTCCCGCTGCTCAGTTATTGCAGCTACTTTAAAAATGAATCAATGAAATTTCCAGTTTTTCACTGCACGCTGGCTGAGCTTCTGCCTCAACCCCCAGAAGGAATAAGTGGGGAAGAAAAAAGTCTGCTTTCTGTCTCTGTAGATTATTGGGAAGTTCCGTGATGTGATTTGATAACTGCTTGAGTAAAACTAATAGCCCACAACAATTTTTGATTTGAAGTATCATTTTGCATGCTCTCTGCCTCTGTTCATTCTGCAACATTTACTTAAAAAAAAGCTTGTCCCGCATGGTGTTGTGATAAAGTTAAATATTAGATCTCCATTTTGTAATCTGCATGTTAGCAGTACTACTGTAGGTTGTGATAAAATAAAGATAATTTTTGTTGTACTACATTTTTTTTATGACAGACAGAACAAGGTTCTAAGTTTTCAAATGCCATCTCAGTTCACATTCATCCAACCTGTATGTCCTTAATACTCAACAAACATCCCCATTCTGTGTCCTGCTAGGGTAGATAATGATAAAACGCTATAGCCAAAAACCTGACTCTCCCTCTTTCCAATCTTCTTACAAATATTTTGCATTGTTAATGTGCTGTCTCTAGGTTGAAAGGAAATTAAAGATCATAAGATGCGCTCCAGCTTTACCATCCATGTTTACTTAAGCAACACAGAGCATGCATGCTACTTATGAAGCCATTACATGCTCTAGTGCACCTGAAACACTAAAGTTGTATGGATGGGCTTAACACGGGAAATCACATATAAGTCAATTACATTATGAAATGGGAAGTAATACACAAAAAAAAAATCGGATTTAACAACAAAAAGTACATTGGAGCATTAAAATCTGCTTTGTGAACATAACCTAAGATGATGTTTAGGTTGGTCATCTGTCATGTTTTGTGGCTAAGCCAAAAAATACACTGATAGAAGTGTTCAAGATACATTGAAAAACTGGTGTTGAAGATGACCAGCAGCTCTTTAGCTCCTGCAGGGAGCACAGTGTCTGTGGGGCCTTCTTTTGAATATTGTCTATGATTGGGGATCAGCTCACGTCACAAAAAAAGAATTTGTTAAGAATGCTGAGCGGATTAAGTGTGAAAAGTTTTTAAAAAGAGGAGTTGTGGCCTAGTGGTTAGAGTCTGGCATTTTGGACCTGGAAGGTTAAAAAAAATCCTTGATTTGAATCCTAAAGACTGCCTTTATGAGTCCTTAAGCAAGATTCTTACCCCCTGAATGCTTCCTGGGAATGGCACGGAGGCAAGACACTGCTTCATTAGGGATGGGCTAAATGCCATGGACAAATTTCACTCTAATATACAAAATTGCAACGATAAAATGAATGTAATATTAAAATAACATTGTCAAAAAATTACGTGGAGTGGGCAGATAATTGACCCACCTCAAGCTGTTTTTTTATTTACAAATATTACTCGACGAGTGAAGCGGTGGCCCAGCAGTGGTGACATTTTTTGCTTACTTTTAAAGTCGATATTTCATGTGTATTTTATAATATTTTTTGAACTCGTTGAAGCTTTTCTTACTCAATACTTTGGGCATATTTGATCAAATATATAAGCTGATAGCAGGTTTGCCTTAAAGCTCTTAAGGTTGCTCTTTGTCACTGCTCCTGGGTACCAACGACATTACTTGCCTCATTGCCAGTCTTGCTCTCAAACCTGAAAATATAAGTAAGTAGAAAAAAAAAGTCTATCATGTTGAAAAACAAAAAGAACACTATATTGTAGCTTGCTGGTTTTAAAAGCTAAGGCATCAAGGCTACTCTTTTTTTTTTTTTAATCTTGTTTCACACAGGCACATTGCAATCAAACGGAAAAACAAATGAAACATTACTCTCCACTTGGTGGAGAGCTCCAGTTCTAGTTCCCAATAAACTGGCCAAAGCAGCAGTGTAGGTGACAGTCGGAGAGAGACAGAGAAAAACAGCTACAAGATAAGAAAAAAGTTCAGGTTGGTTTCTGTTTTTCGCAGCCAGGTAGAACTAGCAATCAGCTTGCATCGATTTCCCAGAATCCCTTGTGGTTTTGCTCAAGCCAAATTAATGGGAGATTACAAAGGGTTGCCTCTCTTTTTTCCTTGTTTGTTGCTCTCACATTTTGACTTTCCTTTTTCTAACCCTCATCATCAGTTAACTTTTTTATTGTGACAATTTTTAACATCATTAACACTGATATAAATATGAACAACAATTAGCATAAAAATTACACACCCTCTTTTTCTGGTATATTACTTACATATATGTTTTAGCACAAAACACTAATTTGAAATGAAGGCCTAAATGTGAAAAAAAGCACACAGCCGACTGCCAAAAGTTACCGGAGCATTGGTATTGGATTTTTGAAGGTGAAACTTTGCCCTTAAATTTCATAAAGTAAAGATTTGTACTGTTATTTATCCAAAACCAGGAAGTAAGTCAGACGAAATAAAATCTTAGAGCAGTACCTTAAAAATAAAAAAAACAGCACCAGACAAAGAGAATTAATATATGGGATGAGCACAGCTTGATTCACTGCAAATGATTGCTTGTAACCGATGTTGTAACGGTGATCCATTTTCTTCTTGGTGTCTGACCAGCATTGTTTTTCTGTGCACAAGCATTTGTGAGCAACTGTAACTAGAATTGCCTGGTTTACAAAAGCGAGCTATGCAGTGTCCTTATTTCTCAGGAGGTTCTTTTTATGGTTCATTTCTGAATATAAATATAATTTTGCCCTATAATGTCACTGAAAGCTAAAATAAATGTGCAGGATGGTGTACGTGACTGTAGGCCTAGTCATGTACTATGACCTTATGAACTTCCTCATGAACTAGTGGCAGGTTTTATGACCTTTCTAATTCTTATACTCATAGCGATGCTATATTTAGGCTTTGAGATAGTAATTGAAAAAACTAAATGGTATGCAAACTATACAATACTTGTCATTGTTAACTGGGAACATAACTTTTGAATTGTAGCCAATCAAAATTAAGATCATGGTTATCAAAAACAAATCTGCTTTATTTTACAGTTTACAGCCAGTTGAGACCGATAGCCTTGTACAGTAGCTCTAATGCGTCTGAACCTATAGCTGCCTTTAATTCCGTGGATTTCTGTGTTTTCTTGTGCATCTTACATGACTATATTCACAGCCACAGCACCGCTTTGAGGTGGTTTACCCCTTATATTACTTGCAAAACCCTTTTAGCCTTGTTGGATGGCTTACACTCTCTTGTCTGGGTTGCCACATGGTTCCATTTAACACCGTCTGATTTTATTTTCCCCTATCTACATATGTTGCCATTAAAAACATCTGTAATCAGTACAGTACCAGTTACGTTGCTATGCAGATAAATTGCAGAATTACCATTTAAACAGCTACGAAGGGGTCATGGTGCAGGCACAAGGGAAGAGCACACAATCCATATACGGCGGCCTGAGTTCAAATCCAGACATGAATCTAAACATAGTAAGAACTATGAGTATCTTTTTCCTTCCAAAACTGTTTTCTGTGTTTCATTTTTTCTGACTTATTTACCTGTTTGATTTAGACATGGGTAAAATAGCTAACATATCATTAATGTTACTGTGTTACAATATTTTTGCTGTGGAGTTGGAAAGTGTCTTTTACTGAGGCCTTTTTCACTTTTGGATTGGGTTTTGAATCCACATGACAGCACACAGACAGAGCAAGGCTGGAGAAACACACACCCAAACTTGCACCGACACAAACAGGATCCCCTTTTCTCCCTGCTTGTGTTTTATACACACACCATGTAGAAACCAGCAGTATTATCTGCTGACAGTGCAATCTCTAACAAGTACAACAATAACAACAATGCAACTGACTTTCTGCAGCACTGGTGAAGAAGTAAGCTTAGTGCATCTCTGTATTTGTGTGTGTTGGTATGTCCTCTACAAGCTGGAAGAAAAATGGGCACACAGAGACAATGGTAGGGAATACAATTTACATTGTGCTGCCCTGCACGGGTCCCTGGAGGGGAGCAATGGCAGCAACTGCGACATCCTGGGAGTATGTAGGTGTATGTTTATATAAAAGATTGGATAGCAGCAGAAACAGTGTGTGATTTTGTGTGTATGAGTGCCACGCACTAGACAAAAAGAAGTGAGATGGTTTATGGGAAAGAGAATGTGAGCCTTACATCAAGGCAAACAGCTTCTGCCCATCATTAGAGACTTACTGTCTGTGTTAGAGTTCTAGAGCATTATTGGTTAGACAGTTTGTGTCACATTGGAGAAATTGTTGCAATGGCTGCTTTTTTTAGTGAACTCTTGACCTTATATTTGCAGCCATGGCAGATTTCTCTTGCAGGCACTAACCTCCATGATACAGAAGCCACCATGTGGACAAGTCCTTGTTTTTCTGCTGCTTCATGTTGGCTCTTTCATCAAATAGAATTATCTGAAAGAACTTCGGAAATATTTTGACAACTGAAAAACATTAAGTCTGCTGGCAGCCAAATGAAGGCATAAAATATACTAGATCTGAACCTTATAAGCATTCCACCATATAACCTTTAATAAATGAATAATGACATCTTTAAGTATTGAGAGAATTTATTTCAGTCATATTTAACAAAATCATTGTATATGCACAAATTATGGAGGAAGTCTTTTAACTTCTTTCATAGGCCTGTTCCATCAGGCAGGAGGACGTCTAGTGGATTTTAAATGTTGGTGCTATTGTGTGAGGAACATTTTTTGAGACTCTAAGACCCGCCTTAAAGTTACTACGGCAAGCTGTATTTAACGAGAATGGAATGAGAGAATATGTGTGAAATATGCATGGCGTTGTGTTTGAAAATAGGTCAAATTGCTTGACTGTCAGTGAATGCGTGAACAGCTCTGACCTCTTTATATCTGGGCCATCGAAGTGTAGAAAAATAACTTAAGGCATAAAGTTGTCTTTCTCTCTGATAGTTAGCATCCACTTCACTGACCGCAAGGTGACATATCCTGACTTTAAATGGTAGTTAGTAATCTCTTTTCATGAGTGATTAGAAGTGTTTCACACATGTTAAAGTCTCAGGTACCAGGCAGAATCCAGAAGGAGTCCGAAGACAGGTTAGGCAGCAGAACGGAATGGGAACAAGCAGGCTCAGAGGTCTGAACGGGTCAAGATCAGGGAAACAGAAACGACTACATACACTTGAAAACTCTCGACCAAGGGCTCGAACTATCTGGTTCTGATGACTGGTAGAAGGCAGTTTAAATAGAGGCTGGAACAGGTGGATAAGATGAATGGTAATGAGAAACTAGACAGAGCAAGGAAGGGGAAGGAAATTGGTTATCAGGCCAGTCATCAGTGCCAAGATCATGACACCTTAGGTTTGAGTGTGTATGCATGGTTGTGTGTCTCAGAGTCTTGCCCATCTGACAAATCTCTAACCATTCAGTATTTTCACAAGAGTGGGGTGTCAGCCTCATGCTAGTGGTCATAAATTTAGTGAGTGGGATGTTCTTTGTGCAAGTGTAGTTTACAATAAGCTAGATTAATGATATGAGCTTGTGGTGAATGGAAATAGGTGCAAACATGTTGCATAATATGCGCTTGTGGATCACTTTTGTCCTAATCCTGGTGCCACAGCACACTGGCACTTGCAGAAACACAAACAGGGCCAGCAGAGTAATCCTGGCAATGATATTTGCTGAGAAGGAGGTTCTCACTCCACCGTCTTCACCAGGGGCAGAGAAACTTGAGGTAAGAGAGAAAATTTGTGTGGAGGAGGAGGAAGCGCTAAGGTATATCTTTTTGAGATACAAACATAGATTCTGTGTGGCTGTTACCTCCTCTAACATACTAGATTCTGATGGGGACCCTTAATAAATGTTAGAAGTCAATAAGGTAAGATCTAGATCAGAATCATCCACCCAGTTATTGCTATTATGTCAGGTTAATGTGTTGTAAGGTGCCAATCGACTGCAGCAATGCTCAGAGAAAAACAACTAAGCACAGTTACACCATAGGAAATTTAGAGACCTCAATTAATCTAATGGTCATGTTTTTTCTGTCAGTTGGAGAAAGCTGTAATACCTTAAGATCAGGCATGGACTGGTAATCGGGCGTGCGGGCATTTGCCCGGTGGGCCGACGTGTATATTAATAATAGGTATTATTATTATTATTATATATCTGCCTCGTTATATTTGCATAATGCATGAAGAAAAATAAAATCGGCAGCACAAGAGTCTGTTCCGATCATCTGGCCCTTACCACAGGCTACTGCAGCCAATTGGTTATCATCCCTGACAGTCTAAAGGGCTAGGCCAATCATAAAGTAGAAAAACACCTTCAGTAGTAATTGATAAGAAACGCAAGGGAGGCGCAAAGAAACTGCGCGAAAAAAAAGAAACGAGTTCTTCAAACGGACACTGCGAAATGTGTCAAACTGGCTGATATGTTCCCATCAGCAGGCCCTTCATCTGCTCCGGTGTCTGATGTAAAATATGATGGTGGTGGAGGTTGTAGTGGAGGCGACGGCGAACCGAGCAATGAACATGTCACTGCGGCTGCTGCAGTAGTAGAACCTGCGGTCCTTGGCTTTTAGCACAATTTGATAGGTTTTACTTTGTTTTATTCTTTTTGTATACTAATATGTATTTTACACTCGTTTTTTTCTCTATTTTATAATTTTATTGTATTTTATGATTGTGTACAGCACTTTGGTCCTGTCCGGTGCATAAAGTGCTTCATAAATAAAGTTGGTATGGTATGGTATGGTAAGCTGTACAGTTTTCAGAGCCCCAAACTATGCAATGCAGACATCCGAAGTCTCCAGGAAATTGTGGGAATTTCCCTGGTATCGATAGTTGTTCACGAATGCCCACGAGTCTGATAAATTATCCCGGATTTTAGACTATGGGAGGTGGTGTTTTTTAATGCCAGTGAGAGCGAGCAGGCAGTACAATATTTCATGCATCATGTGCGGATTAGAACTACTGCGATTGCTCAGGAACAACAAGAGAGAGCGGGGTGTGGGAAGGAGGTTGCTGGTGAAACATGTGTAGCGTATCTGTCCAAAGCGATGCTCTGATCAACCAGCGTTCCAAGCGACTGGTTGATCAGAGAGCTGATTGGATCAGTCCGATAAGTTTCTTTGGGTTACTCTCTGGCAGTTACCTAGTTACCACTGAAAGCTGTGCATCCTGTGAAATGGCAGAGGTTCAATCCTCGAGTAAGGAATTTTACATATTTTTTTTACTTAATTTAAGTTAAAACTATAGTTTTCTAAAAAAAAATTAATTTGAACTCAAGAAGAACTGTTAAATTCATCTGTAAAAATTAGAGCATTTTTTTATTTGTTGTAGGGGAAAAAAAACATTTAACAGATGAAAATTGGGATCCTATCTCAATCCCACTGAAGCTATCACCTTATTGTTTTTGAATAATTAGTAAAACAGAATTTGTAATGAAACAATGAAATAGATCCAAAGGACCTATCAGTAACCATGTCTGTTCCAGCCCAGATTATTTTCTATTATTTTATTATTAGAATTTCTTTTAAGTATTATGTCTTCAGTACAGGAGCCATAACAGGGGCCAGGACATGATCTCCGGGGGCACTTGCCCCCGTTTGCCCCTGTCTAGAACTGGCCATGGTGAGGAATGATGACACCGTGGTGAGGTGCACTGTATGCTGAAGGCTCATGAAAAACAGAAAGCACAACAGATGTTCAAGGCTACAAGATTGAAAGTATTAAAAATAAAAGACCAATACTGTTCTGTTTAGTGTTTAAGAAATTGCTATTAGTTAATAAACAGTTGTTGAAAAGTCTCTGGCCTTAAGTGTATATGGGGCACGGTGTGGGTCTGTTGTCACCCGGGGGCTGGCGGTTGGGGGATAAGCATCTCCCTGAAATGAGTTTTTGGAACTTGGGATGTCTGGTAATGATGATAGGATAAACCAACCAACCCCTTGATGAATATGATAAAATAACATAACCCCAATAAAAATATGTTAATGTTCCATGGCAAAGTTAGTTTAGTAAACACAGGTGCTGCTACCCATAAACTTCATGCTAGCACTAGTGGCTAATAATGATTTTTTTTGTAGCCTACACTGAGTGCATCCTCTCTGACAGGATTTCAAATGGTTCATCATTTTGTCATTGGCATACTTTTTTACACAATGAATGCACAGTAGTCCAATGTTACCCTACAACAGTATCTGAAAGACTGAATAGATCTGATGAGCAACTTACAATAACTTCTTATGATGATATAACTTGATAATATGTGTGATTGACTGTGACTCTGTGACTCTCTCTCGCTCTCTCTCTCTCTCTCTCTCTGATCTAAGAATTGTTGCTGTGCTGTGGTGGAGTTTAAATTTTACAGTGTTAACAAATTAAGATTTTAGAAGTATTTTAAGTGTCCACTCTCACTAATTTCCATTAACCTGGCCTCAAGGTATTGCACAGTTGGTATACACATTCAGCACACCAAAAGAAATGTGGTGGGCCAGTCTAGTCCAAAAAGCCAAGGCCGATTTTTTGTCCCAGTCCACCCCTGCTTGAGATAACCAACTTATGCCCAAGAAGAACATGCAAACTCTATACAGAAAAAAAAACTCTAGGTGGGGGATCAAATACAAGACCTACGTATTGTAAGCCAAAAGTGCTTTAAACTGCACCACTCTGAGCCCCAAAAAGCCATTTGAGCCACAAAAATTTTTTGTAAATTATTACTTTGAATTTAATCTCTTTGAGTCAAAAGGCACTCCAGAATAAATATGTCTCACTGAAACACAGGTATATGTAAGTTGGTGGCTTTAACATACCATGACATCAATGGTAAAAAAGAGATAAAACATGTTCCTCCTGCTTCAGTGCTCAGGAAAAAAAAGGCAGCGTTATCATACCTCTGCAACAGGTCTACGACACATTATTTTTATTTGGCATTACTATGAACTGATCAAAACTGTTTAATGACATCCAGCTGATGTGCTTTCCTTAGTTGGATTTGAGATATGGCCTGCATAATGAGCTCCTTTTTTTTTTAGTTTGGTCCTAAATCTTTGCTACTCTCTTTTATGGCAGGCTCTCCCTGTTCCCTGAAGCTCCAAAATGGCTTTTAGTTTTGTAAAGAGACCAGTAAGAAACTAAAATTCCAGCCTTAAAGGGTTTGCCAAGAATCCAAGCTGTAGCTTACACCAGTTTGTTTTTCTTTTACTGAGATTACATGTTTGAAATTGGCTTTATGTTGCATTCAAGACATTACTATGCAGTGAAGATGGATGATTTATTTAATCATGCTATTATTTCATTCAAGTTGTGTATGAAATTATCAGTCCATTATATCTTTACTTTTACTCAAATTTTTTTTAGCGTGTTACTTTACTCAAATTGTTTAGTTATAAAGTTCCTCATAAGTTTAAGTGGTCATTTATTTGAAAATTTAGAATGATTATGTCATGTTCGGCTGAACGTATTTAGCCCACATGCAGAACACACACGGCAACAGGGATCAGTTAACTGTTTATTGAGAGAGAGAAAATGGAAGCAACGGGGTCGACGGGGAAGCCACAGCACCGGGACCCGTTCGACTTCTGAAAGGAGAAGTTGGTGATTAGCCGGAAAGGGCGATCAGGCAAAAAATGAACAGAAGAACGTGAGCTTACCACCGGACGCAGCAACCTAACCGGGGGAGGACGGAGCGGACTCAGGCTCTGATCGATGGAGCTGGTGGCGGGTGTCTCAGTGACAGGTGGGGCTCGGGCTTGAGGGTGACAGAGCTGCGCTTACTTAATGATCCGGGGCAGCAGGAGAAACCAGAGTGGCTCGAAGCACCTTGCTTGGAGCCAGGAGAAAGGGAGGACCCTGTGGGAACCTGGAGTCAGCACGAGTGGAACCCTCTGAAAGGCGATCGAGAGGTAACCTGGGGAACACAGAGGTTTGGGTTAACGAGGGAAGTCAGAACTCAGTAGAGAGACTGTGGCCTTAGTCGTACCACTACGGTTAACACTCTGGCGTCCTCCTGCTGTCTGGATGCTGCTCTTATAGTGCGATCAGACGCAGCTCAACCAGCCACAGGTGCGTGCGCCCTGCCCACCTGTCACAGCAAACACCTGGGGAGAAAGCAGAAAGAAGCAGAACCGGCAGAAACTGCACGGCCCTGTCGGCTGAGTCCTGACAGATTAGGCTTTTCTGACCTACGAATTTCACAGAAAAAAAAAAAAATCTATCTTGGGAGTCTGTAACATGATACCAAACACAAAGCATGTCCCATCAATTACTCATAATTAAAAATAATAGTAATAAATGTGAAATAATTTAGAAATTTAAAGTGCTGATAGTGAATCCCACATCAATAGACTAATATTACACTTTTCTAATTTATTCAATGCAATTTTTTTATATAAAAATGCACAGATTCTATCCCTATAATCATATTACCAAATATGTTCAATGCCATACATTTCCTGTACAATCTAAAACTGAGTAAAATACATTTTGGCATTGGCAATAACGATACAATACTTTTTTGCAAATACACCTGATTTGTTTCTAAATGCACAAAATCATGTAACTTCTCAGTGGTTTTCAAATTCACTCCTAAGAACCCACTATCCAGCATGATCATGCAGGTGATTTCCTGCCTCCACAAACCTGACTTAATAAATGGGTGATTAACAGGCCTCTGCGGCCTTTTGTGGCTGCTGGAGAGAAATGCAATAATCTGCTGGAGCAGGAGCACTTCTAAAACAGGAAAAGGTGAGTTCCATTTTTAAAAACCACTGCTGTATATGGCCTTAACTGAAAATTCCTTTGAAATAAATAACCAAAGATAGATGTTGCACTAAATTGTAAATATCCACATTTCAAATGTTAAGCTTAACAGGACTTTTTGTTAATAGCCCAACATATATTTCATAAACTGTTATTTTGAACCATTGAGTACATATTTTTTTTTTCCAATTTGTCCAATTCAATTCATTTTATTTATATAGCAGCAATTCACAATACGTCATCTCAACATACTTTATACAGACAATTCAACCAGATCATACAGTCAGATTAGTTCAAAGTTTTCTATCTAAGGAAAACCAGCTGATTGCATCGACTTATTGACTCGAAAGCAATCCCTCACTCCAAGCATGCTTGTAGCGACAGTGGGGAGGAAAACTCTCCACTGTCACTACAAACACAGATACAAGCACAAAGTGCATAGGAAAGTCTTACCATCTATCGGGCCTTTACTTTCTGGCCATTTCAGGGGAAGAACCCCACTGAAAGGCAGAGAGTTCCTGCTGTCTTTCCCACAGCCCCCCAGTCCATATTCCTGGCCTTCTCACACAGCCTGAATCATTACCATATAAGGGGAGGCTTAGCACTTTCTGGCCACCATATGTCAGCATAAGAATGTTAATTTAGGCTGACCCATACAGAAGATTGAACAGATATAGAAATGAACATATGTAACAGTTATGTAAAACAGAAAATAAAATAAAAAAATAAATTAATCTTCAACAATGCACCTAGGAAAACTGCTGCGGACGGAAAACGGTGAGCGAGCAGCAGTTCCTGCTGGTGAGGGTTCACAAAAAGAATCATCTAGAGACATCCTGTGATTTAGCCCATCGATATAATCATCATCAGATGTGAAAAAATTCCAGGATATAAATGGCCGTCACTCCTAAACGGTATGAAGAGGCTTTGATGGAGTTGTAAACGCCTGTGTTTTCTACCTCCTTGTGTAGTTCGGTTTTGTTAGCTTGCGCTGTGTGCTGATTGTTTTTTTGTTTTTTTTCATTTGGACCGAATGGCAGGGATTGGTCAGAGTTTTCAGATGCTTGCAGTTCCTCACAGACTTCTGATTTTTGACCATTGACCATTCTTAGGATGGAATGATCATGTCACTCAATATAACAATAGGTGTTTCTAAACATAATTACTGATTTTATAATTTTCTTCTTTCATCTCTGGAATATTGCAAAAAAAAAAAAACAAACAAAAAAACATATCTTGTCCAGAAGCAATGCTGAGACACAAACTGTAGTTTAAAAACACTGCAGCCAGTCTTCTGATAAAAATTTGACTGAATCAGGTTGAACTGTGTTGTCAAAGGAAGCTGTGTAAATAGACTAAACTTGATTGAGCTGACAGAATTTCAGACATAATGAGGTAAACAATAGTAACATAGAGACTGGATATATCCAGTCATATGTTTAAATCTTTAGTCTGGTTAGACAGATTAAGACACTCATGTAAAAATAACCAAAAGGTTAGTGTTGGTAGGTTGCTATTCACCATCCACATTATAATTTTTTCATTAGAGAGTATCTCTGTACTACTAAAATCCTTTTGCTTGGAAATCAGTTGGTTTTCCTGTTTTGATGCAGGGATTTTATATTTCAAAATTAAACCAATTGTTTTCCTTTTGTGGCATTCTTGATTTAGGTTTCTGTTATTCTTGTTTTTTCTTATCGCCTGCCAAAACTTATATAACTAAAGCTGCACAGAAAAAATAAAGTGTACACCACAAATACCAAATTAATGTCAGGTGACTTGTAAACCATTTAAGAATAAACTGCTAAGAAAATACAACGATTGTTTGTAACTGCTCTCTAAAAACTAGAAATGTTTAATAGTAAAGAAATAATCTGTCTATTTCGGAAGTATGAAGATATATGACTAGGTAAAATCCTGATTTCCACAACAGTATCAGAAATACAAATGGAGCTCTTCTTTTCATATTTTATGTTCAGAGTATAATGCACCATCTGCCACTCACTCATTTACAAACACTCATACCATACTGTCGAAATATATTCTAAAATCTATTTTATTTTTTGCTTTAGACCATGTCCATGTTTCTCTTGCAGATACACACAGTGAACACACCTTTATTCCTGCCACAGTAGGGGACATTTATTCTGATTATGTTGGGCCCCGGAGATCGAAGATTGTAGTAATCAGAAAACTGGCCAGGCATCTATCACTGCAACAACCAATCAAACAGCCTGCTTCACCAGCAGCGAATGGGAAAAATTACACACAGAAATGATTCCCACCGGTATGTGTGTGTTTTTACTTCTGGACCTCTATCCTTGTAAGGACCAATTTAAGAAGCTTAAAATTTTTAAAAAATGAAATGCTTACTGTGATGTACTTTAACACACATTACACCTGTTAGACACTTCCACCTGGATGAAGGTTAAACTACAGTCATTAATGTGTTTTGGTTTATTGAGGTTATGCAATAAATCTCAGTCAGAGCTCAGTCCTCACAAAGATCACTTACAATGTGTGTGTTTCTCTCTGTTTGGAGAGTGTGAAGCTATTTGTTTTAGCTGATGATAAAGGTAGGATTGTATTTGGAGAGACAGAAGAGGGAATTAGGAGAAAGTGTATGAAAGGGTTGAATAGCAGTAATGCTGAAACTAAAGATTGGTACACAAACACACATGCCTCAGTGCTAAAGATTATACAGACTATCGAACAGAGTCACTCTTCTATAATTTTCATTGATACACATGTATTTTGAAAACATCAAGGTATTGCCCTTGGTTTAATACTATACACATTAATTTACCTTTTTAAAGTCTGGATTTTCCTCAATTCTTAACAATCCATGTTAACATAAAAAACAACCGAAGTAAGGGGCTTGTGATGTAGACAGGAAATGACAAAATAAAAAAGCAACGTTGATTTATGTTGCCTTATGGAAACTTGGCTGCAGGAAGAGGATTATGTGAGCATAAATGAGGTGGAGTAGCAACAATCTTTCAGTCTGACTTACTGATTACTCCAAAGTCAGTTAAAGGTACACTATGTAACTCTGTAACTGCCTGTATTTTGCTTCTACTGAACATCTGTCATGGTCTCTTGTTTTCTGACCTACATGTAGAACACACTGAGGAGACAGGTAAGGCAGATTTATTTTGTTTACTGGTTTAGATTTATAAAAAAAAAAAAAAAAAAGGACGACACCCGGAGTTTCTTCAGGGCGTCTGGAAACCAAGGGAGCGTGAGGCACACTGCAACAGAGAGCAAGAGTTAATGCGAGTATGTGTATGATGAGAACGACAGCACTAAAAGGTTTACCGTGTTGTGATCAAATGCCGTTGATGTAACCAGAACTACTCTCCTCTGAAGATACACCCCTCTGGCAGAGGTTTTAAAACAGGTAACACCCTGTACAACTCCCTATTTTGCCAGTAGTCACCTCAACTGCCAAAGCAAGATGCTAAAGCGCTTCCAGCTGAGAGCTACGCTAAGTAGCAACCAAATCCATCCGGAGAACTCTGCGCTTACTGGACCGAGTCAGACTGCCTTTTTCCTGTGATTCAGAATGGAGCTGAACGCAGTGTTCTTGAAGTCTGCTGAAGTAAGAGACAGAGAAGAGCTAATCCAGCTCTGTTAACTTAAACTTAGACAGAGCAGCACCAAGGAACAGCTGCTGGAGGCTGCGGCTACAAGCTAATCATGGTAGCTAAAAGAAAGACGTCTTGTGCTACCGTGAGTTATAAAATTAACCCCCTTGCAAAGTCACCTCTTATTGCATTGATTTGATCCAAAATCTCTTGGAGAGCTGCTGTTAGACGAACATTCTGGACAGAAGACAGGGCCTGCAGAAAACTGGACTGAGCTGAGGGCCTTCACTCCACTGAACTAAAACGGTTAAATCATCCTTTCCCCACTTTCCATCTGATGCTTAATACGTCCTCTGCTTCGGTGAACTAGGTAAAATAGGTAGTCATGTTTGTGTTTTACTTGAATAAGCTTTCTGATTTTACTGCTGATGGTTTTAAGAGTTTTAAGTGAATGCTAATACTCACTACATAAACTGAACAATTCACGTGTTGCTAAAGCTGACTGTTACAGTGAACTGGCTAGCATTGTAGCTCCAGCTAGCTCATGCTGAGGCTACATCGTGAGCTGACCCTTTCTTTGTTTAGCAGCAAGTGACGGCAAGTGACAGTCAGCTGTCACACTGATTGAGCTCTGGTATGACGGCTTGAATCTCTGAGAGGCTGTGGAGCAGACCAGATGCTGATTGGCTTGGCAGAGACCTGTAACTCACGGAAGGTACTCCAAAGAGGGATTTGGAGCCAAACAACCACATATGGCTAACAGGGAAAAAACATAGACAGCGCCGAAAATACTGACAACGATTATAGTGTAAGTCTGCATACTAGGAGCAAAGTGTTAACTTACCAGATAAATAGTAAATTTGGGAAAAGAGAATTTGCTTTACATCTGGCTTCTTCTTTCAGCCTGCGCCAACGAATAAACTCCTGTCCATGATACAGTCTCCATGAACTCTTGTTTTTCCTGAGGCACATCCCTTTCATGTTTTCTCTTTTTACTGTAGCCTCCTCAGAAGGTTTAAATTTTTCCTTGCCTGAGCCATGACTAGTACTCGAGAAGGCAGAAATATAGTACAGCAAAAGCCTTGGCTCCATAACGATGTAAGAGCTTGTGGCCATAAAGCAATACATATTTCGAGGTAAAATGACATGCCCAATGATGGTCGGCCATCTCCAAACTTACGAAGTGTTTCAAGAAGGGATCCCCACTTGTAGCATTGATAGTGTCGTGCTGTATATTGCACTGAGGCTATCCAAATTAACTCATATGCATTGACTCTTTAGGTCACAAAGTCCATGGTGTGCCCTTAATAAATACAACTCCTTTGAACATTTAGGCTTTAGTTTCCCTAATCCAAATTGCAAAGCAACAAAACCTCTTCATTTAGTAACTTTTTATCTTCCGCCAGGTCTTTACTCTGAGTTTTCAGAGTTCCTATCTTATTTGGTTTTGAATACTGACATGGTCATAATAGTGGGGGATTTTAACATCCATGGAAGGTGACAGCTTAAATACAGCCTTTAGTGCTATCATAGACTCGATTAGCTTTGTTCAAAATTTATAGTACTATTAACAATCTACACTACCTACAAAATGATAACAATGATAATTTCCCCCCATCATCTCATGGGGTTCCTTCTCATTTTAATTCTATCTTTCATTACACAGTAAGTGGCTGTTTGCAGTCGCTTTAATACTATCATTCCAATAAATGGTCGTTATTAGCATTTATCAGTTCCATAGAATAGCTTCAGATTGTGTCAATGGCTCACAAGGTTGTTATCACAAGTGAATCCTAATTAATAATTCCTTTTTCTCCATTGAATTAATAAATCTATTTATTTGTAATCTGGATATAATTTCAGTAGTTCTTCGTGTATTGCAAAAAGTAAATACATAAAACAACTTTTATACCTTATTTTCTGTTTATATCACATTCAAATTTTGACCGCGATCTGTATTCAGGCGAGCTATAGAAACTAACTGCAATGATCCAAAGCTACAGAGGGGCACAGTGGCAGATCGGATAATTCCACTAAAACAAAACAAAAAAACACTGAAGGCGGGGTGGAGACTACAGCTGCACGGGAGTAGGAAAGTGCTATATAAGAGAAGCCAGCCATACAGGCAGAGCTAGGAGAGGCTATGGACAGCTGGAGCTAGCCTCTAGGCTAACTGTGGGACATGAAAGGAGTACAGTGCAGGATCAGTGAAGCTTGTCTGGGCAGATGGCAAAGCTGGAGAGAGAAGGCATCATTTGGGCTGTAAATAATCTCAATCTGCAGGTTTACTAGTGGTTCCTAGAATGGTAGGCTGATCTTTTAGTTATCAGGCTCCTCTACTGTGGAACCAACTACCAGTTTTAGTCCATGAGGCAGACACCCTGTCTACTTTTAAGTGTATGCTTCGAACGTTACTTTTTGATAAAGCTTATAGTTATAGTGGCTCAGGTTATCCAGTGCTAACTTTATAGTTATGCTGCTATAAGCTTAGACTGCTGGAGGACATAGTGACCCCTTTTTCACCATTCTGCTTCATTCTATCTCTATTCTCCCACTCTGCAGAATTTGTTAGTTCAATCTCTAACTCTGACAAGGTTACATGACCTGACAAGTGTCTTAGAAGTTGGTCCTCTAAGACACAGCCCTTCCTCATTTGCACAATAAGGCAGAAATGCATACAGAAATGTAAAAATGACAGGCAGAAATAAATAGCATTGAAGAAAAAAAGAGGGTAAAAAAGTACAAAGGAAGAATAAAACAGACAAAAGTATTATATCATGCACATAAATAAATAAATACTTGAAAAAATAAGTAATAAATAAAGTTGAACACTATAATGGACAATAAATAAACAAGGTAATTATAACAAAGATGAATAAATGAAGAAGCTAATAAAAGAGCTTCATACATTTATGTCTTACTGTATAATTTAATTTCTACCTACATTTATTTGTTTATTGTATTTTTGGGGCAATTAATTGTATGTTTATTTATTTGCTGAGCATTTTATTTATTTTTGTATTTGTTTTTAAATATTACAGAGTTGGTTCTCCATACGAATGTACCTGAAGCCAATTGAAATAAATAGATAACTGAGACATGATCTAAAGCTTGCAACCAAAATTGCAGTTAAAATTGCAAAAGAAAATGGAAGCAAAGCATACAGACACTTCAACCTTGTATGTTTTTTCCACTTCATGATTGCTGTTTTATCCTTTTATTACCCGGTCCAGATCTGTAGAGGCATTGTTTCGCAGATACTACATACACAAAGTAGGAAACATTTTTAAGCATTAATAGAATTTACTCCAGTCATATTTAGCATATACAAGCACAAATTGCAGAGGAAGATCTCACCTTCTATAAGGCCTTTATCTCTCAACCATTCACGGGAGAACCCCCTGAAAGACAGAGAGCCTCTTCCCACTTTCCCATTTTATCTAAAAGTCAGCCAGGAAGTGTCTCACCCAAAAGCCCCCAGTCAGCATCCAGGCCTTATCACACAACCCAGCGCATTGCCATATTAGATGATGCTGGAGCTGCTTTGGCTACCATGTGTTATCATAAGACTATCCATTTTGGCTGACCCACACAGAGGACAGATATAGGAATGAACAGATGTAACAGTTATTTATAACAAGAATGAACATTCAACATGATCATACTTTGCGTTAATCATATAATTTCAATAAAATACACCAAAGTTGATGATTGTACTGTGGCTACTAAGAACCTTCAAGGATTATGAATGCTTGTGCAAGTTAGTCTAAATGCCAAAAGGAATAAATTGCCTCAACAGCATGCATTTTTATTTTTTTGCAAAGGATTAGCAAATCATCGTAAACCAGGTGTGTTGAAGAAGAGAGAAAAAAAGAAGACTACAAAAAAAAGGTTTACGAACCACAACTGGAGAAAGCCTGAAAAAAAAGATAAACACCTGAGTTTCTACATTGACATGAGAAGAAATGGTAATAATGGTTCAGTGGGAATTAAATTTTGCTAGTTTGGTTACATAGACATTCCAAAAAGCAAAATCCTGAGTTAGATCCAGCACACAAGCAGCATAAACCTTGAGATGTGTTATGTTTTGCATAAGTTTCCTTTGTAACCTCCATAAACACTGCTGTATTCAGAGGGTAAACACATAAAAAACACACAGAGACATGCTCTGAAGATGGATGTGATCATGAGTTAAAAGCAGTGAAGAGGCACCAAGCGAGGGAGTCAGAAGCGGGTCCATAGGTGTGACTGGAGTTTGTTATGGACTGAATGAGTGAAGCTATATGAGAGGGCATAACAATTTAATGGGAGTGTGCTTATCAATACCTTTCATACACTGTGATTTTATGTTTATTGTATGACCTGGATGTGAAATCATTCTCCCCATCTGTTCTCTCTTCCAACTTTAGATCCTGGGTATGTTTTTTTCCCCACTGTGATCCTGCTGTTGTTAGCTGTGCATCTGAGCAACAGTAGGGCTCATTTCCACTTGCTACATTCATTCCTTTTATCTACCTGAACCCTCACGTATTCTCAAGCAAGTGGTTCAAGCATCTGCTCCTAATATACAGTGTCAGTGATTTCCTGTCCTGCATATGTGCTTGTCTGTTTGTGTTTCAGCCAAGGGTAAATCAAAATCAAAGCCATCGTCACAGCTGGAGACATCCTTTAGTGTTCTTTTTTCTCTTCCTGATAAACAGCTGGAAGTAAACAGCAGAGTACTGCTTTACAGCTGAAGTCACAGAAGAAAAAAAAAAAAAAAAGCTTGGATAGAATTGCCACTTTGGAAAAGGACGTAAGGAAATAACCTGTAGGGAAACATGGGTAAAAGTATATGATACCTCTATTTTTTTCAGTAAATGTATTTGATTTTAAATAAAATTCTCTCCAAATGTTAAAAATATTACTACCGTAATTGTCTAAACAATGTAAGGACATTTGTAGATAGATAGACGGACAGACTACCAGAGGTTTCAGGTAAAAAAACAACAGCCACAATGCAATAAAAAAAGTTGCAATGGATATAAGAAGCCACAACTCAAAACCAATAGCAGCCACTCAAAAACAAAAGTAACCCCTTACGAAAGATAAAAATATTTCTTCAAAATATATTGTTACTCCCCCCAACATTTCCAATATATTATGTTCTTTATACGTAGAATTATGTATTGATGAAACATATATTTTGTAATATATTATATATTCTTATAATATAAAGCAATATATTGCAAAATACACAAATTTCCATATATTGCCATATGTTTAACATGAATATATATTATATGTGTTTATATAACCAAAACAGGTTGCCAGCCAGTCGAAGGGCAACACAGAGACACACAATCATGCATGCACAACTCACACCTAAGGAGAATGTAGAGAAGCCAAATAACCTAACAACCATGTTTTTGGACTGTGGAAGGAAGCTGGGGTACCCGGAGAGAACCCACGTTTACGCGGGGAGAACATGAAAAACTCCAGGAATCAAACCAATAACCTACTTGCTGCAAGGCAACAGTGCTAACCACTATTCCGCCGTCCAGCACACACACCTATATATGCATACATGTTTATATGATAATTAACACAGACTGATGGGTATCTCTCTACAGTAAAGCTTTCTTTATTTTCTTATAAATAGGCATAATTCCAGGGTTTGTACATTGCATTGTTCATTTTTAACCACACAAAATATAACAGAGCAAATTATTAACAGTTCAATTCTACACAGAAATGTATCTTACCATCCTGTAACAGTGCAACATATCAGTATAAACTACAAAATATAAATTCGATTAATTTAACACTTTTGGCATAGTAAAAGTGTTATTATTGCTGAAAGTAATGAAACCTAACTAAAATACCAAAATAATTCTTTAAAGTGCTGTCACTAACTCCTTTTGTTGTTGGGACACTGCAAAAACAATATGAAACTGACATCCTAACATGCTTTTCCGCTTCACTTGGTCTCTTGGCTCACAGATTCCACTGCTGATGGACTTCCTCGGAAACTGGTTTAGAACTGCATTTGTGGGAAAGAACAACAATCATCACCCACTTCATTCTTCTTAGTTGTTGTCCCACTGTCTCAATACCCCCCTGCTCTGGTTCTCTGTATAACCAAAAAGAAAACATCCCTCCTGGCAGAGACAAAATTAGAAATTGGAAATCAACCAACACAGAGCTATTAACCTTGTTAAGCTTGATGTTTCTTCGGGTTTGAGAGCTTGCTGCCGCTCAGTATTGGGATCCAACTTGCTGGCCCCTCCTTTAAGGTTGGACTTGAGGAGGAACTCAACATTAAAGAGGCCCAGCAGTAGCACTCGTGCAATACCACTGGCAGTGGTGCAAGGTTTTGCAGTTTCCTAACAACGTGATGAGACAGTGACATCGTTGTTCCCAATTTTTTACCCACTGAATAGTGCATGAGCAAGGATTAAACAAGGAAAGTTACTACAAGCATTAGAATGCAAAACCCCTAGAGAATGCCACAAACCATGGGCGTCACAATAATTTTAAATAGAGGTGACGTGTGCCCTCCACATCTGAAAGCTATGGATCAACTGTCCTCAGCAAAAGGTGTTCCAGAGATGCACATCATTTTGACATCAGATAATGATATATGACCAACACTTCTGCTTTGATAGCATGAGTTAATCAGGAGCTGAATTTTTCCAGGACAGAACCTTAATCAGCTGTTACTGATAAGTAGTGATGGGTTAATGAGGCATCTTGAAGCGTTTTGACACATTGCAAAACCGTATTGATACTGCATTGATACTGTCTCATAGAATTCTGACACCTGCTGGACTTTTAAAGACACTACAGGCAGCTTATTTGACAGACTAAAATGAATTGATTTGACGATCTAGTACGATGATATAGTTTAAGTTATTGTAGGTTATAATGTATTATTTCATATCTATGTTTAAATTGAAAATATCTTTGATATTTTTAGATACAGCCAATAAATAATGTAAACATATATCACAACGGCAGAAATTAGGGGAAAATGAGAATGCTTGTGGAATAGGATTTTAAATCATAATTTTAAAACAATAAGTGAAGTAAAACTAAGAGTCACTTTGAATTGAACTTTAATCCAGATAAGTTGAGTGATAACTGAGAGAAAAGTCATGACACAATGAGAAAATTAAAACAAAAACTCAACAGCTGAAACATTCCAATTCCTTTCAGGCTGCTCCAAAATTCTTGATAATCTTAATGACAAACGATGAGACATATTTTAGCAGATGAATTTAACAGTATACATCTTGATACAGTAGATACATTTTTAAACACAGTTTAGTGTGTCAGTCAGTTAGAAACTCCTTTTTCAGTCACATGACTTTCTTGAAATGACACGCAAGCTGACACAGCGTTTTGTTCTATAGGCTCCATGCATGCACCGATGCAACGGTGTTGCTGGAACCATCCCTACTGATAAGTGATGGTGGTGCCAGGACGACGGACAGAGGAAACATAGTAAACAGATACCAGCAGAAAGTGGTGCTTGAAAAAGTTCAGATAAAGACCAGGCACACGAGAAGTAGGTAGTACTGGCCGAATAACCTATATATTGTTCTATTTAAAGCCTGTAAGTATATTAATACTGCTTAATGACTTGTACCAAGATACTCTATGTGGAATAGGGTGTTTGGAATAAACTGTGGGTCTAGCACTTTCAGTGGAACCACTGGGTTTTTTGTGTTTCTGAAATGATGTGAGAATCCGTATTCTCTGTCTGCTAGGCCCTGATGTCGGAACTTGGCTTGAGTACGTTTTCTTAAATGTGTGGCCGGGGAGGAAGCTGTGAATCTACCTACCCGCTCTTTCGCTTGTGTTTTATTCAAAAACCCACTAACAGACTTTTATCTGAATAGCCACAAACATCTTTTATACCACCTTTAATATTAGAAATTAAGAAATACTTACTGGTGAAGATCTGGAAGTTGAGCAAATTGATGTTTCCCCAGGGCCGTCACTCTCAGGTCCATCATGTTTGGTGGGGCAGTCAACATCTTGGTTAGTTGTAGTGTTGATTGAGACAAGTTTTCTCACCTCCACCTACAGAGCGTGAATCTCTGAGAATTTTTTTTTTTTTTTTACACATGCAGAAACCATGAAGACCAACATTGTCCAAGGAGCTACAAATAAACTGAGATTAAACTAATAAACAAGAGCAAGTTATAGGACTGACAGAACTAAAACACAAATACAAATCTTTAAAGTGCTGTCACTAACTCTTCTCGTTTTTGGGACACGCAACATACAGGCCCAGACTTCAAATAAGTGCTCGTTTAACATGAGTATGTATAAGTGATACAGACTGTGCTGTTATTACTAGCACAATCACACAGACAAATGTCTACTTATTGTTGTAACGTTCCTGGCACTGGAGCTGCAAATTGCAATAAGTGCACCTGTTCTCACTCCACCCCACCTGCTTAAAGGCTCCGTCCCTCCAGCCTCCAGGGCCAGAACGTCTCTAGCCGTAACAGTGAGAACTTCCAGCCTTATCTGATTGTCTGTCTGCCTGTCTGAACCTCGACCTGTTTTTTGCCCCTGTTTTTTGAGCCAGCCTGACCCCTCTCTGGATTTTGTCTGCCCGTTCCTGGCACTGGAGCTGCTAATTGCAATAAGTGCACCTGTTCTCACTTCACCCCAACTGCTTAAAGGCTCCCTCCCTCCAGCCTCCAGTGCCAGAACGTCTCTAGCCGTAACGGTGAGAACTTCCAGCCTTATCTGATTGTCCGTCTGCCTGTCTGAACCTCGACCTGTTTTTTGCCCCTGTTTTTTGAGCCAGCCTGACCCCTCTCTGGATTTTGTCTGCCCGCCTGAGCCCTGCTCATCAGCCTCAGTGATCTGGACTGTCTACCCGTGTTCTGACCCTTCCTGCCCGTGAGTATTGAGATTGTCTGCCCATTAAACTGTCTTTGCCTTTTCGGATTGTAGAACTGGATCTGGACTTGGAAACTCCCCTGGATTCTCCCTTGGATACCTCAGCTGGATTAACGGACCTCTCCCTGTTAAAGACCTGGACCAAACCTGGACAAAGAACCCTGGATTACCCCAGCACGGACTCCGTCCATTCCTGAAACCAGACTGTGCCCAACCGAGTTTTTCTGTGGCCAGGTTAGTGACCAAGCCCTTAACTCTCACTTCTGTCTGCCTCCACTGGTCACTAACCACCACTCTGTCTGTAGGAGCTGCCAGTTGCTGAACATGAACCGCACGTCCTGGGAGTCCGTGCCGCCCTTCTCTTAAATAAAGACTGTTAAAGTTTCACTGACCTGGTTGTGGGTTGTCTTTGGGTCCATCCTAATCCATTACAGTCCTAATCCATTACAATTGTGCCTGTGAGTGCTCCTGATTCTCCAAATGTGGTGAAGCTGCCTGCAGGCCACCTATCTGACAACATATGGGAAATTGCTTTTTAGATTTGGACAGCATCTCTAGAAATACCCTTAGTCCTAAATATATTATACCACCTGACATACAGTGATGTTTCATAATATATCAGTCGATGCTTGCCTTTACTGTAACTACCATGTTCCGCAGTTTTGAGTTTACTGTATGTAAGCCATTGATCTGGTTCTGCATTTCTCTGGTCACATCATTGCTTTCCTTGCTTGACGATTCTGCTGAACTGATTATCCCTAACAGTAATTCATTCTCCACTTGTCTTTGAGCTGCAACTTTGGCCTTTTTTCTTAAGGCAAAGGTATACATTTTTCAGTATTTAGTCATGGATGATCCAATATACTAATGATGCATAGTGTAAAATCAAGCTCTGTAAAATTACCTATTTTGGATTCCCAGACCCTGATGCCTTGTTACCAGAGCCAACATATTCTTCACCAAAGTCCAGCTATGTTTTTCTCATCCTCTTAGTCGGCATGGACTTAGGTTCCAGTTCCAAGGCTTCAAGTTCCTGCTCAGCAGCTCTCAGTGTAGATTCTTTTTCTACATTAGATTATAGGAACAAATTAAATAATAAATTAACCACTGCAATTAATAAATACTTCAGAAAGAATATGTCCAAATTTCTAGATTGCAAAATAGTAAAATAAGGATACACTTTTTTGTATCTTTTTTCTTCTGTTATTTAGGGCATTTAGAAATAATAATACACATTTTGATAAATGTGTAACAAACTTTTTGCTGCTGTACTTAATAATACAGTAACTGGTAAGAAAAAAGTGATGTTGAGTGTGAGCCTGTGTAAGACCGACTTGCCTGCTAATTGAAGAGCTTTAGCATCTTCGAAGGGCTTCTTGCTATTAGTTGTTTGGCATTCAACAAGAAATGTCCTGTCATTTGTATCATCTTTGTCAAAATTAATTATCCAGCTGTCTGGAATTATGCTGCTTTTATCTTTGTCAGGTCCCTTTGTCCAACTTACAAGGGCAACTCGATACTTTCTCATTTTTGCTAGAAAATAACGGCTTTTTGTTTCTGCTGCTCGTACTTGCTGCTCATAATTAAGTCACCCGGATCCATGCCTATAGCATAGCGTGGCTGGTTGTTCTGTGGTATTGCGCATGCACGATTTGACGCTATTGCAGGCTAAATTAAGATTTATTAGCTGGAAAGAATTTATTTTAGATATCTCCAATAAATTTTTTTCATTGTCAAAATTAAAATTTCAGATATCTAAAATTGTCATGATGTGGTGGTTTTACTAGCCCATATGCAGACTCACAGACACAGAGGGAGGATTAAAAGTCCAATATTTATTGGAACTCAGAAGAATCACAGGTTCAAGGCTCAGACAGGCATGGTGGCACAGGTAAGACACACGATCCAGCACAGACAGAAATTCAAACACAGCTTAAATAGGAAGCTTCCTTAATCAGCAGGCTGGAAACAGCTGATCAAGCTGAGTCCAAGCTCCCCAGGCTTGGATCCACGGCGGCCTCTGGTGGGCAAAGTCCCGGATCCTGACAAAAATAACATTTTCCACTTATTTCGACTCAAAATATTATCAGCGCTAATAGCCAAGAAAACATGGATGATTGTTAGCTTCCACACAATTCCTCTTTGATTGGACAAGGCGGACTGCCTGTGTTGCATTCACAGAAGCTGGGAAATTACAAAACTTCTCATAATATATTATTGTAGGTTGCCTCATTTTAATTTCTTATATCTCCAGGAAAAAAAAGATTTGGGGTTTGATGAGAATCATTTGGGTCTAGAACCGGGAATGCCCAGCCCATGCGACACCAGTGTTTTTTTGTCATTCACAGTCTTCAGTACAAACAGTTGCAACTGCCATTTAGTTTTGCTTCAAAGAAAATGTGGAATTTAAATGATCAATGTGATAAAATTAACGATTACAAAAGAAAGATGTGTTGATGAATCTCCAAGAATGTTAGCGTAAAATACAATAAGGTAAAATGAAATGAAGAGTAGTTGAATTACATAAGCCATTCTGAAATATGCTAGGAACAGATTTTAAGCAATTAAACACATAATGGCTATGGTCTGCAAAACTAATACAAATTGCCAATCAATCACAATTAGTGCAAAGTCAAATTTTTGTGTTTACTTGTCTTATTTTTGTATTTATGATCCTTTGAAATTTCCTTCGGTTTATTTGCTGGAGTTTGCAGCCTTTGTCCACAGTAAAAATGTTGGGATCCTCAGGCTTGCCCACCAGAGGGCGCCGAGGATCCTCTTCTGTCTCTTGTTGTTATCTTTTAGGACTGAAATTACTGTTGGGATCTGGAGATTACCGTCTGTCTCCAGCAGAGTGCGCCGTGGGTCTCCTAGGGCTGGAGTCTTCCAGCACACCTGTTATGCATCTACTCATCAGGAGACCTCCCCTTTATAAGCTCCTGCCAGACCTTGCTTCCTCGCCGCAGTGTTGATCTTAGTT
>NW_015151485.1:196853-205829 GCF_000732505.1 Cyprinodon variegatus | reverse complement strand
AACCTGTCTCTAGCCTGAAGCTCTAGGTGAGCTTAACCTGCTAATCTGCCCTGGTGAGCCAACCTGAAGATTCCTATGTGGAATTAACCTGAAGACTTCTATGTGGAGTTTACCTGAAGATTTCTATGTGGAATCAGCCTCCTGAAGATTCCTATGTGGATTTAACCTGAAGACTTCTACGTGGAGTTTACCTGAAGAATCCTATGTGGATATTCCCTGTTGTTCTCTGCAATGAGTTGGAAGCTCAGATCAAGGTCTGCCATGCTAATCCTGAAGCTAGACGCTTAGCTTCTCATGAACTTTGCTAACCAACAGTCTCAGGTCCCAGTCAAGACTTCAGTGAACCAGTGTCAGAACTTGTTTATGATCTCGTGTTCAGAACTTTGAATAAACCTTTGAACTTTTTCCCTGCCTCCTCCGTGTGTGTTCTGCATATGGGCTTGCTCCTTTGATCCATCATGACAAAAAATAGGTTTGTATAAACATTGTCGGTAAGGTTAAGTCAATATAGTAAAAAATGGCCCATACAGGTTCTTTTAAGTCTAACGCCGATTCAGAATATTTTGTCTTAGGTCAAAGGCAACGCTATAGGGAACTGCCTCACGGTGGGGCCCTTGGCATTCATAAGAATGCGCCAAAGGCAGCATTCTACAGCACACATTGCCCAGAAAATCGTTCCACGATTAATGGTTTGTGCCTAAACTGAAATCTTAATTCCAATGTAAATTGTAGTTGACAATACAGAAATTGATTGATTGATTGATTGATTGATTGATCAATCAATCGATTGATGTGATGCAATGCTTATTTTTTGGGGCTGAATTTTTAAGAGAAAATTTGTTTTTTTTCCTTCATTTACATGGCAGCAAATGTTACACTAGTCTAAATGAAAACACAAAAATTTGACATATGAAAGAAGACATTAACAATGTATAGCAAACAAAGCGATCAGCAATGCATGCACCTTACGTGATGCCAGGGCTTGACTGATGAATGCACTAATGAATCATTGGATGCATGAATGTATTGGCCTGCCTTTTGATACTATTAGAAAACACTAATAATGTAACACTAAAATTATCACCCTGCTAATGTACTGGTCTATGTCTACACTGACTAAAAGTATATAACAGGTTAACATAGTATTAATATGATTACAGTAAAAAAAAAAATACATTTTTAAGTCACACACCACTGTTAGTAAAAGCAGAATATATGCTTATTGAGTTTAGACAATCTTTTAAATCAATATAACATTGTCCAAAATAATCATATTTTGCTCTTTAGTTCCTGGTTCTCCGTTTTTGTAGATTTTTTTTTTTTTTGTATTTTACTTGTGTTACCCTTTTTTGTTATTAAATTTCAAGAAACCGCTTCAGCTTCATTGTCTGCAGTTGGGTCCTGTCAAACCTCCACCCAACTTGACACCCATTACTGACTTTATAATAAGTTCAATGGTAAAGCTTCGGTATTAAACAAAGCTACCATTAGTGCGTGCTCTCAATTTTAACCAAAAAAAATCAAACGTTATTTATGAATAAATTTGTTCTCTAGCGTGAACACAACTTACTAATGTCAATTACATATATATATGTGTGTGTATGTGTGTGTGTTTATATACGTTTAGATTAGAAAGCAGAATTTAGAGTCTAGAATCATAAGGCTTCTGAACTCAAACAAGGTCACTGTTTACAATTTAACTACCCAACACTGTCTCAGCAGCACAGCAAGGCTGCGTTTAGTCTACAGACAGCTATTACATTAAAAGATGAAATAAACCTTAGCAGTGTTATAGATATATTGAATATCAAAGGAAGCATGGGTTCATGGTTTATATTCAAATTTTTCTAAACGTAGCATCATCTTCTTAGTGATACTGTTTATAAAAAAGGCAGGGAACCTCTATCTTTATAAGGAGATTAATTCCATTTCTATTTCTGTGGAGATAAAGCATTATTTTTCCTTTTCACTCCTATGTCCCCATAAATGTATGTCTGACTTGTTTTCTTTCTATTGGCAGCCTTTTAGTAGTGTTCATAAAATTGGCTCAGATTGCTCCATGTATTTTTACCAGCTAGAGAACTAGGCTATTGGCATTTGTGTATATTAGCTACCAGGCTACAGTATAAATCTGTATTGATGATATGGCAGCCCCTATGGGACAAGGTAGATGAGAGCCAATCCTGGAGCTTATTGACTGGTGTGGAATTGCTTTTGTAATATTGTTTAGGAAGACAGATGACTGTGAAAGAAACAAAAGACGAGGAAAAAGGAAAAAACACTCAGTGGCCCAGGTGGGATTTTTCTGTTGTTTTTTTTATTTATTTATTATTATTTGAAGGTAAAAAGAGAGGAAAAGAAAACAAAGTGTAAAAAAAGCATGAAACAATAATAAATATCGAGAAAAAATGGCAGAGAAAATATTAATAAAATAAACAAAGTTAAAAAAAGTCTTCACAGTAAATTTTGCAATGTTAAAGTAACACTCAAGAGTTAAATTTAACACCATTTCTGTGTGTATTTGGTCCCACTCTGAACTAGTGCTAAATAACCCTTTCCATAGCGTTTAGAACTTTAGAGTTAAATTAACTCTAAATGGTGTAAAAAAAGAAAAAAAACACTACGGTTACGGTACGGTGTTAATTTATTCTCTTGCAGAGACAAACAAGCTTATATAGGGCTACATTTTAACACTGTGTAGTGTGAAAAAGTATAACACTCCGCAAATAAATCTTAAAGAAAAGTAGTTGAATTTACACTGAATCCATATTTTTGTGTGTGTGGAGTCCCCCTGTGCAAATGAAATAAATCAGTAAAAATCACAAGGTTCCACAAAATATTGTATTCAAGAACCATATTAGCAGCAAATCTTTACGGTCTCGAAACATTAAATACAATATTTAAAACATTTACCTTAAGTCGGCATGAAATGGCAATATGGAATAACATACAAAGAGGAATATGTCGTTCCATACCTGAGTTGAATATCAAATGGTCTAAAGTAAAGCAGCTCATCTATGTTCAACACCTAGAGAACACTGTCTGGATGCATCCTGATCTTAAACGCATGGTAATGGTGGTCAAAACACATTGTTTCCATCAGTTTTACATCAATCTGGCTACTCGAGCAAGACACAAGGAGGAGGTATACACTTTCCTAAGACCCCTTCTTCTGATTGGCTAATACTGTTAGTTTTCAGAGCGCTCCCTTTTAGTAACAACAAATTTTACTTTTGCTGCTTGACGCCCCACATCCACCATCAGAGAAGCTTATCCGGGAGCTGACAGGGAGACAGACACAGCACTGCTAATGCAGGTCGCTATGATCACTCCTCTGAAACAGTTTAACAACGCCTAAATTAACTTAAAATGGTAAACATGCTGATAAAATATGTTCACTTTTGTTATCCTGGTGCCTGCAGTTCGGATTAAGTAAATGAAAAATGCCTTCCAGCCGCCGCAAACAGTAGTGGAAAACCATGAAAAGGGAACTGGGCCACAGGTTGCTGTTGAATGGGATTCACAGTGACACACAGGTTCAGACTGGTAATCTGTGATATAGTGCATCTGCCCGCTGGGCTGGTCCTAATTTCAGTGTGCGGTGGGCCGGCCCTCCTTTAATCATACCGGCCCCAACACTTACTTCCCGGTCCATGTCCATGTCATGCACATCCTTGTGACCATTGGCATATGGTGTAATATTCTATTTCTTCCAACTGTAAAATCCTTGCAACAAACTAAATTACAATCAAACTAAAATGCTTTCTTTAAACTAAACTACGATGTTCCTGTAATATTTGGAGAATTTATGTTCAAATATTTTGCAAAAATATGTTCTGGTGCATGATGGGTTTTTGCATCTAAAGGCTAACGTTTCCCATATTACATGCATTGTTGCTAGGTTGGGATGTTTCCCAATCTGGCAGTTTAGTTGGCCATTTTTTACCCATTAGGCCGTCTATGGGTAAAAAAAAAATTTCTTTGCACTGAAAAGGTGCACTGTAGTAGACCAAATCCCGGAAGATGTTTATACTGAAAATCTCTTTGATATTTTCTGATGCAGCCAATAAATAATGTAAAAGTGAAATGTTTGGGGAAAATGTGAATGAGGATGCTTGAGGACTGAGATTTTAAATCATAATCTTAAAACAATAAGTACAGAAAAAAAATAGTAAATAAACTAAGAGTCGATTTGAAATGAACTTTTATTCAGATAAGTTGAGTAATAGCTGAGAGGAAAAGTATGACCCGAGAAAATTTAAATGAAAATGCAACGGCTGAAACGCCCAAATGTGCAGCTGTGTCTAGAAAGCAGGAAACATTATAGACACTTATTCTTTATTCCACAAATTGAGAAACATACTTATCAATGCAAATAAAATGAGTTCTGTGGCAGGGGTAGGTGAGTGAGTTTTAGGAAGAAGAATATTGATGATTATTCCATGACTGTGTCAGCCTACATCCACAAATGCATTGAGGACATCAGCACCACAAAGAACATCATTGCCAACCAACAACCCTGGATGACTGAGGAAGTTCTACAAAAGCTAAAAGCCATCCGGGTAGCGAAGCAGAACTACAGCCAGAAAGTCCAGAATTTTTTCTACGATGCCAGGAATACCCGGAGCATCTGGCAAGCATTAAAAACAAACAACAAGACACCCTCCCCCCTGGTGGGTGTAGCTGATGCTGACTTCTTAAATGGACTACACAACTTCAGTTGTGTAGTCCATTTAAGAAGTCTCTAAATAAAGTTTCTAAATAAAGACAACTCAGCCTTTCCAAACAAATAGATGCATATATTTAAACATCCATGCTTTCTAGATAAAAGGTATACTGGATAAAATTAATGCAGGTTTGAGTTCTGGGGCAAACACCTTTCCCATTGTCATTACCTACCTACTTTTATCAGTAATCATTCTTCATAAAATTAATATTTAGAAGCACTTATATCTATATAAATTGATTGTTTATTAAGTTTTTATTAAAATAGTAATCTATGATTTCACTGAAGACTCCTAGATGACTTGCAGAAACACATAGTTTTTCTTTACCCAATAAGAGAAAATCTAGTATAGAAAAGAGCTTGAAATCTGTATTTATCATCTTTAATGTTAGTATTTTGATGTGCATAACTAACCACAGTGTTTTTGTTGTCAAGTAATTGTTAATATATATGAAGATTTTTCAATATTTTGAATATTCCACTTGAGAGAATTACTGCTGCCACCATCTGTATTGGAAGGAAATAAATGGTAGGGGTGGCTACAGGGGTGACCAATGATTGGCTAAGGGTGGCCATGGCCACCTCTGGCCTCCCATCTAGCTCCGCCCCTGCATACAGGCTTACTTTCCAAAAAGAAGATTTGCAATTTTTTCACTATGGCTCTGTTCGAAAACCTAAGACGTGTCCTCCAAGGACGCGGTCTACCTAGACTGGATCCTTCGAAGTCCTTGAAAATAAGGAGACCGGAAGAGTTTAGGCTGTGAATTCGACCAGGTCTACCCTTCGGCGGGTTTTACCGCCGTATGCTCTGTTGCTTAGCAACCGTAAACGTTGACACACAAAGCAGGAAAAGAATGAATACAGAAGTTTTCAAAACTGTTTATTTATTTATTTTTTATTGTGAAGTGAACAAAGACTACACTCACAAGAATCCAGAGTGGAATAAAGGTTCCAACCAGCGGGAGCAGGAACAAATAAAATCAAATGTAATGATAGAAACCTTAGTCAGTTAAATAACATGCTGCTGTCATTTTGCACATCTCTGATGTTGCTGCTATTTTCGAATATCCATTACTGTAAAAATGTCCATAGCTGCATATTGGTTATTTATTCCCCAGTTTTATATGGTTAAAACACTTTACAGTATTGTATTGTTTATATTTTAACTCTTCCCTATTATGTTATTCTTATACATTTTCTAAGGTCCACATTTGTGTGACCATTTTCAATAATCTTTCTGCTGTTGTAAATTTCCCCTTTGTGGGACAATAAAGGGATTTTCTATTCTATTCTATAAAAGGAGTAGAAAGATATAAGTAAATCTAAACAATGTATTTATAAAAAATATATCTGCAAAATCTCTAATATTCAACAACAAAAAATATGTAGTTAAGCATATTGTGCAAAACAACAATAAAAAGATAAAAATCCTATCAGATTTATAGTCCCCACCCTGCAGATATATTAGAATCTGTCCTTTAAATACAGCCAAACCCATTTACACAGTAACAGATTAAAACCTTTAGATAAACCAAACATTACTGCCACATATCTGACTCAATAACCATTAAAACAACTATTTTTCATTAATCTCAGACAGAACTATTAAATGACTTGTATTACTGTATATTAAACTGAACTTCCAATTTCCACCACTGTTCGGCGCCAAGTAACCTTTCCTCGGATCACAGCTTGCTTGGTCTCGCAATGAATGCTGGGATGTCCAAGAATACCGAGGATACATCAGACCCGTCCTTCAAATCGGGCACAAAGAATGACGCAATTTTAAGGCCGCATAACGAGGACTCTTGGAATCCGACCAGACCTCGGCGCCGCGCTATGACGTAATCGGCCTTCAAATCCGGTCTTCTAAGGATGCGTCCTAGGTTTTCGAACAGAGCCCAAGTCAGATCACCACTGGCAAATAAAAATGGGGACGTGCACGTAGAGTGGCCTTATGTAAACATATCACCAGAATGAATGACAATTAGAAGGACCACTTATTTTGATGATCCACATGGAAAAAGAAAATCTTCCACTATACCTTTAAGAGTGTCCAATAATTGCAACTGGGTTACTGCATTGCATTATTAGTATTATTTCATCGTACAATGGAAAAATATTCACACTCCAAAATGATTTGTTTCACTTGTTACCAGTAGTCTTGTGACATACTACAAAAACATATTGTTTCACTCTTTTAGTGCATGAGTGTGAACATATAAGGATAGTGATTCAAGCATCTGCTTGTATTAAAACAGCACCCACAGTGAAGCAAACAAAGATGGAGAAAGCTAGTTGTTTGAGTGAAATTATTGTGGCATAGCATAACTTCAAAACCATTACGTGAATGTTTTGGGTGTGTGAGAATGGCTGCGTGTGCATGACAGTGAATTTAATTGCTCTTCACCTTCCCTTCAATGGCTTTTAGCCTGGTCAGCATATAGCGAATCGGATCAAAGAGCCAGTCCCTGAGCAAAGCCGAGCCGAAGTGAGGCTGTCTTGTTACTAAGTGGATTACCCTCACATTCTCCCTGTCAGATGGCGCTACATTGTGTGGTACACAAATAAAACAAAATTAAGCGACAAAAAATGTAAGTGTGTAAGATTTGTGTTTCCCTTTTACTTCCCCAGATGTCTGAACAAGCTCTAGGTTTTACTGTGGATTTTCTCTCTCCCTCAGTTTTTGCTATTCTTCCTAAAACTCGCTCACCTCCTTCTGCCACAGAACTCATTTCATTTGCATTGATAAGTATGTTTCTCAATTTGTGGAATAAAGAATAAGTGTCTAAAAGGCTTCCTGCTATCTAGACACAGCTGCACATAAGCCAGACATAAAGTTGGAATAAATATGCTTGCAATTATAGCAGAGGAAGAGAAAAAAGGAGGCAAAAAGCTTCACCTGTCAGGGAGATAGACCAAGTGCGTATCTCAAACATGTTTCACTTGGTGTGTCAGAAGATATACAAATATCCAAAAAAGATTTCAACAGAAGTCATTAATAAAAAATCCACAATTTTTTTAGATAAAAACACAAAAAAATATGGTTTATCATTTTGGAACTATTTAAGTTTGTTAGTCATTGAGCTTCTTCAATACAGCAGCTGTCTTTGTGCTTCAGTTATTACCACTGAGAAAATGCTATCTTAAATGGATACATTTTTTTTTCTTTATTTTTATGGCAATGGGTGTGAGCAGTCAATATAAATCCATCATAGATATCTACTACAGGTAACTTGGTTTTTGCTGCCCTTTTGTCTTAATCCAAATACGGTTATCTTGGATGGTCAGACTGCTTTTTTGACGGGAAAAAGGACTGCATCTTTTTGGGTGGAGGCTTGAGGTAGAGCCACTGCTTCTCCGCATTGTAAGGAATCTGTTGGGATGGTTCTGGTATCTGTCACTGAAGTCTATTTGAAGGTTTCCTGGGCAAGTTTCACCACTGTAGAGACCCTGTGGAACATTCATAGCTCGCGAGAAGGAGTTTATATCCTGCTTGACCTGGAAACTATCCAGGACCCCCCTGGTGTGAGCTACATCGAGAGGAGTGTGCGCGTATTTCTGATTGACCTGCTACATCTGCGGCCTAATCTCAGATAAGCAGAAGAAGACAGTTGGATAGATCAATGGATGAAAGTATCCTAATTCTACAAAATAATCATCTGTAAAGCCCCCAAAATAACCTTTGATACTGTTCTAAAGACCACTTAAGCTGTTCATAAAGTGCTACAGAAAGGTGATGTAATTCATTGACTTTATAGACCATAGAGTAAGATGTATCTATCCAGTCCTAACTGCTGTTGCATATGACCAAGGCTTTTTCAGGAACTAAAATATAGGCTGCTAAAAAAAATATCTTGTTGCGAAAAATACAGAAACAATTCTCATACCCATACTGTACACCATTTCCACCATCTTGCTCTGGCAATTTATGGATTGGCAGCCATTCAAATAGTGGTACATTCACACACGGCTTGCCCTGTTTGTAAACAAGAGACTGAAAAAGCACAGAGAAGGTGTGTGACATCACACCATATTCCATCAAAAAAATACACCTTTTGTGCACATCAGCATTTTTCTATTTAAAATAATGAATTATTGCTTACTGGTCCTTTAGGTTAAAAAAAAAAAACAAGAGGTAATCAGTTTTACTAGATAGAATCTAGCTTTACTAGATAGTGTAACAATATAACCAGCTGTTTTAGTACAGTTTACAACCAAGAGCAAAACAAGAAGAAAAATATTCTTAA
>NW_015151485.1:193356-195352 GCF_000732505.1 Cyprinodon variegatus | reverse complement strand
TAATGGCTCAGGTTTTCAAAAGATCATTTCAAAACCGACCTCAGTAAAATCTTAATAATATTAATAAAAAAATAAATAAATAAAAACGAGTTTCAAAGGGGCATTTTCATTGATAAAGGGCAAACTTCCTAGTGCTTTAGCACCACCTAGTGTCTATGTATGCACGCCCCTGTTAAAACTAACTAGTGAAAAAGGAATGATATACTGAAGAGGTGCTTAGTCTATAATTTTTGCTAAGTATTTGAATTAAATTATGCCTTGCGATGGACTGGTGACCTGTCCAGGGTGTACCCCGCCCCATAGAAAGCTGGAGATAGGCACCAGCACCTCTTGAAACCCTGCTTTGGATAAGTGTGACAGAAAATGGATGGATGGGTAGAATTAAATTAAACACTCAATAAATGCTAAAGATAGCATGATTCTGAAAGTAATAACTTACATGCTTTTTTTTTTTTTTTACAGTAATTTGATTAATGGTTAAATTTTTGTTTAAAAAGAGGCAGTTGGATAAAGTTTTGCAGTTTTGTGTACATATCATAAAACTGGGAGACTGGCCCATGCCCAGGGGTAATACCAACTTCTTAAACATCAGATAATTGTTTTCTAAATCTTACCAAGGCAGCATTTCTGAGGAAGTGTTTCTGCTGTAATTTTATATAAACTTTCACTGTTCCAATTTACATTTGGATAAACTTGCCATGTAGAATCTAATTTCACTCACAGACTGTTTCCTCCAGAAAATTAAATTACCCATCGAACACCTCCACTTCTTCATCCCTCTTTTTTGCTCTCTCTGGATCTTCAGCCCAGCTTCCTTTCACTTTGTAATTTTTCCTCCACCCTCCTTTCCCAGACTCTTTTTTTTTTCCTTTCGGTTTTTCGTTTGGTTTTTGCCACCTCCAACCCTCTGCTGATTAAGAAGGAAAAAAAAAACTGTGTAGATCGGTGGGAAAGTTCAATTAAGCTGTAGGCCTCTGGGCTTTTGTGTTGGTTTGATAATGTGTATTATATTGTGTGCACACCTATGTCACTGTGTCTGTGCGTGCTTCTATTCATCATGCTGTGTGTGAATGTGTGTGTGCATGAACTGAAATGACTGCAGACTTGTGCATTCTCTTTGAATCTTCACCGGTGTTCGCTCCAGTATCAGTTCTCCAGGATTAGTTTTCCTCTCTAATCAAGAAAGAGAGAAGCCCGCAGGTAATTACAGCTACTTTCAAAAAACAACTTAGCTTTCATGTTCATGTTGGACTCCATCACAGTCCAATTACACAGTTAAGTGCTGCTTAAAAAAAACTAAAAACATTTCATTGTTTGAGTAAAGAAGGATATGATGGTAGACATTAGTTAAACCAAAAGGCCAAAAGTTAAAGTGATGATAATCATACAGGACAAAATATTTTTTGGGTTTCTTCTGGGTATGGAAAGGTTTTAACCTGCCACATGAATATGCAGCAGACACAAAGCTTTTTTAATTCACAGAAACAAGAGGAAAGGCATTAAGAATAACCCAATTAAAATAAATGTGACTTTGATTATTTGATTTAAACTGAAGGAGCATCAAATCTGATGTTTATGTTTTAAGAATTTGAGCTCTTATAATTGTAAACTTCAATGATTTAAATGAATCACATTCATCCTTATACAACACTTTATCATACCTAAAAAAAAAAATTGGAAACAGCCTCGATTGGATGTGAAGTTCGTCTGATTAGGTCATGTGAATGTGCATCATTCTGGATCCTGAGGGGCACAAAATCACCATTATTAACATAGGGGGATTTTCATTAAGAGGAAAAACAGAGATCTTGCTGCTCTACTCATACAACATAATATACATTTCTGGTTGGCTAGTGCAAAAGGGGGAACTAACGAACTATACCAGTTTAGGATCTAAGTACTGCTTTGTGCAAAGGGAGCTTTTTTAGAAGACACTGCTTTATTTGTTTGGGTATTTGGGTATTTAACAACCTGATACCTCGCCATGAGGCGTGTT
>NW_015151485.1:189086-191546 GCF_000732505.1 Cyprinodon variegatus | reverse complement strand
CTGACACATAGCCTCTGCAACCGTCAAATCTGTCTCTCTGCAACCGTTGTCGTGCTCCTAAAAGAAATACTTATTATGTGTCGGACGGCCGCAAACCTGGGCAGACCTCAAGCGGAAGTGCGCAGACAAAATGCAGCCGTGATTGGTCCTTGGTATGCCTTTTCGGCTGCATGTGTGGTCGTCCTTCTCGAATCGGTGTCGGGGTGGTAATTATGCAGATTTACATTTCTCAGAAACACATTCCCCCTTACTCACAGGTAAGGGAGAAAATTTTATTGCATGAGGCTGATTGTTAATTTTTTTTGCAGATCCTTCAAATTTGCTGTGAAATCATGTATTGACATGGGGTTTGCACCCCTCAGCCACCATAAAAGGGGCTGCATCCTCTGACCGCCAGATTCATTGGCTGATTACGTCACAGGATGGCGACATGGCCTGTTCGGATTGCAAGATTCCTCAGAATACAGCCGACAAATGCTGGCTTCTTTTTGCCCATTTGGAAGGACAGGTAACCACAGTTAATTAATATGATCTAAAACATCAATATATTTGGATGTCTTTCTTTTAATCTGCACTTTAAATTCAGAAGTTGTTATTATAAAATGCAGAAAATGCAAACAAGTTAGAGACATTTTGTAAGTAAAAATTGTCATGATTTTATCTAAAGTCTGACCCCAATATGCAGAAAGCCAAACAGAGACACAGAGTCAAAGTTTAACAGGTTTATTTAGAGTATGGTGATGCATCCAGTGCTGCTCTGAGCACTAGGGAGTGAGTCCAGTGTTGCTCTGAACACTGCTCAACAGGGACTGAAAGGTGAGGGGAAGACACTGCGGTTAGTTCAGGCTCAGTCGGAAATTTGAATCTTAGAATTGGAGGACAAAGTTGCAGACTCACTTCTCCAGGGATAGGTGTCCTTTATGAAATCCAGACTGTGAGGATTGTACCAGAGATTGTCTTGTTTGGTGATGGGTGGACTGGGTTACTCAGACTGTGGTTGTTCCCTGGTGAATGGAGAAGCTGACTGTCACTCAGATTTCCCGCAGTACTTGAACGGGCTTTATTGCTGAAGAAATCTTTGCTTGGTGTGAAGCTCAAATGACCACTTGGGGAAAGTTGATCCAAACTTCCTGTTTGGAGTGAACAAAGAAGCGGACTGCCACTCTGATTTCCTGCGGTACTTAAACGGGCTGCTGTGCTGATGAAACCTTTGCTTGGTGTGAAGCTCAAACAACCTCTTGGGGAAAGTGGGTCCAAACTTCCTGTTTGGGACCCCGGCTCAGTTAAAAGCTCAGTTGAACCTTCCAGAGAGAGAAGGACCGAACAAATCAAGTTTGCAGGATGACTACCTGCTGAGAGGCAAAGACAAAAAAAAAAGTTAAGACTCAGGTTGACAAAAACTCAGTTTGACTCAGAAAAACTCAGCTTGGCTAGAAAATCCAAACTGGCAAACCAAAACTCAGGTTAGACTCTGCTAATAAGCATGGTTAGAGTGCACAGTATTGGCAAAATAAAGACTTAGGCTAGAATATGCTAAACGAAGCATGGCTAGAGTACCATGTATTGGCAAAACAAAGACTTAGAATAGACTCTGCTAAACTAAGCATGGCTAGAGTACCCTGTATTGGCAAACACTCTGGCGTCGAGGTAGTGGCAGTCAGCAGCTTAAGAACACTCCAAAGGTAATGAGGCAATGAGCTGCAGGTGTGCAGGGAGAACCAATGAGGATGGGACACCACCTGGTGGAAGAGGAAAGAAAACACAAAAACAGACCACACAAACTGGATTCCTGACAAAAATATCTCTACAGCACCCTTTTTATTTAACCGTTCATGACTAAAACATTGTCTGATGAGCAGGCTAACAACTCCGTAGTTCAGCGCCGATGCAGCTACAGGCATATAGCCTCATTTCCCAGAATTTACTTTGGATTGGAAGTTCACCCACCGTTTCTGTGGATGCATTCTAGCAAACAATTAAAGTGTTATATTCGAGATGGATTTTGTGGACACTAAGAAACGACAGGCAAGCACCTCACCTAGGACAACAATGGCAACTCCATGTAAGGTGAAAAAATAACAACAAAGAAACAGATATTCTTGCCACCTTAGATGATTCCTCTCGATGTGGAGGAGAAGGGGTGCTACTCCAAGGCTCTTCTTGATGGCCGTGCTCTTTACCCTATATCAAAGGAGTGCCACCCTGCAGAGAAAGCTACATTTCAGCTGCTTGAATCCAGGATTGTGTTCTTTTGTTCTTTATCCAGATTTAATAACCACAGATTAGGGTAGGAATCTATCAATCTATAAGGGGTCAATAGGGTTGCCGCAACAGAGATTCTTTTTTTTTTTCTTTTTTTTAAAGTGTCCTGTCTGGCGATGTGGGAATAAGAATAATTGTATTGATGCCAAAAAGAGCCCAACAGATTTTACTTTCACAAGTGTAGCAGTATGGCAATTG
>NW_015151485.1:170398-188746 GCF_000732505.1 Cyprinodon variegatus | reverse complement strand
CTGAAGATATGAATGTGGGCTTTCTGTATGGAAGTGAATCTCTGAGTACCTGGAGCCAAGCACCTGTAATTGTTTGTGAGGGTGCAAAAAAAAAAAAAAGCTCAACAGTGGTTGTGGAGAGCCGAAGAGGCGCACCCCCCAGAGCACTGAGTCCAGCGGCGGGAGACCCAAAGCCCCAGGCGCCCAAAGGGACCCCAAGAGCGAAGGCACCAAGGAGGGGCCAGCACCGGAAATCAGACCCCCTCCAATGGAGGAGGAGAGACAGCCCCGAGGAAGCCCCCCAGCCACCACCATGCGGGCACCCAGGGGAGCCGTGGGGACGAGTCCGTGGGCTCCGCCGGCAGCCGGCCACCCTGAAGTGGATCCCGTCCTGGGCCCCAGGGATCCGAGGCCCTAGGGGCGCCGGAACCCCAGACAGGAGCCCCAGCAAGGCCCCGGCCAGCCGGGGCCCGCGGAGAGGCCGCCAGGAATGAGCCAGTAGCAACCCGGGCATCCACCCGCAGAGAAGGTGATGTTAGAAGACCCCGATCCTCCTTGCGCCTGCTCAAATGTGGTGTTGTTGCATGTTGTTCTCAGATGTAATTAAAACTGGGAGTACCAGGTGGGTTATACATGAGAATGGGACGGCTTCTTCTCTCTAACAGAAAAAAAAAGCAGTCATTGCTATGACAACACAGTGATGCACAGTGTGCTTGGCTGTAGCTTTGTGACGCAGGGTAAATAAACAAACAAACAACAAAAATAATCAAACATTTACTCCTTTTTAAAAACAAGTGCACACAGTCAGATAAAATCATTTCAAAGAAGACCTTCCCTATAGGAATTAATTATGTTTTTTTACATACCTATCTTGGGATTTTCTGTCAATGTGATGTATATTAAGAAAACCAGCAGAACTTACATATAGAGGAACGTGTTTCCTCCGCCATTAATTCGCCATTACAAATTGCATTTATTGTGTGTTGCATTACTGCCATCTTATGGATTCCATATTACTGACCTAATTCTTAAAGGGGGTCATAGAATGATTATATAGGGTATTTGGTGCTGGTCCTTCAGGTCTCTGAATACGATGTGTAACATTGGTTGGACTGAAAATGACATATTTGCTGTTCTATGTGCCCTAATGCAAGCTTGGTTAAGAGCCCCAGAATTAGATTACAGGTTTTCTTCCTTTTATGGTATGCTCATGAATATTTAAATGAGCTTTGTGCTGATTGGTTGGTTTACAACGAGCGAAGCTGCTGAGCAAAGATGCATCATAGCAACAAGTACTCGCCTCACTGAAACATTAAATTGTTTTTTATGGAGGGGTGACCAGATGTCCTCTTTTTCCCGAACATGTCCTACTTTTCATACCTAAAAAAATGTCTGGGGGGAATTTCAAAATTGTCTGGGATTGTTGGTGACTACAGTGCAGCAGAACCGAGCTGTGAGCTCCGGGGCTGGTCCAGGAATGGAGCAACCAAACCCGACCCGACACCGCCAGCCCCGTGCTTCCCCCCACCTGCCAGGTAAGGCAGGCAAGACAAAGTATACCATCACCGGGTCGGGTTCGGACCAGCCCCGGAGCTGATGGCTCGGTTCGAACGCCCGGTCCGGTCCAGTCAGCGGCCCAGCAGCACCCCCTCCCAGAAAAAAGTGTCCTTTTCAGAAACCCAAATCTGGTCACCATAGATATGCTAGCATTGCTATCAACAGCTTAGCAACAGAATCATACTTACAGCTTGCGGTTGTGATGGCCTTACGATCACTGATATATGTGAACAAAACACGTTTCCCATAGAGTTAGAGCATAAATTAAACTTACTTACATTTTCTTATTTATTTCTTATTTGTTTTTATAAATATATCTACATCTTAAAAAAAATTATTGATTCAAGTACATCCAAATAACAGTATTTTCTTAAGCAACAAGGCAAACCTTATTTCAGCTGATTTACAGCTGTTAATCTTTGAGCGCTGTGCACAACGGATGTGAGCGTGAGGCAATGTTCTTGGCTCTGCTATTATAAGCGGATGCGTGCGTTTTATGATCCTGGGTCAGGTTGCACTTTATTATTTACGGGTCCATGCTGCCCATGCTTGTGGTTAACAGAACGGGTCTTGGTTCTGAAATCTGCGGGTGCAGGGGAATAGAGTTTTGAAAAATCAGACCCATGCAGGACTCTGGTTTAAGGTTAGTGTTTAGGGGCCAGTTTGGGATTCAGCCAGTGACTGGCTTCCTGCTCATTTTATGCTGCTAGACTGATTGCATTTGATGAACTGCACCTGTGAGGTGTGTTCACAGCCCCTCAGAAAAAAGAAAACCCTCCAGTGGAGGATCTATGGAACCAACCCTAAAACAGAGCTGAAAAGAAATCCCCTTTACCTGACAATTCAGGACAAAAAATAACATTTTTAAAAAGATATCACAAGTTTTTAAATTACATTTTGACATCATTGAAAAAAAAATCTTTGTTTAAAACACCAACGGTCTCTCTAATCAAGCTTCTGCTATGTTTTTAATTATTTTATTGCCAGATTTCTGTTGAAGACAGTCTGGTAAACAGAAACACTTGGCTCCAATATAGTTTTAAACCTTTGTTTGCTCAAACTCAAGCTCCCTGGTTTAGCCTGTGTTTTCTCTGCTCTCTCCAAGGAATTCTGTCTTGACTCACTGCAATCACATGCTCACCCATCTGCCACTCACTCTGCCACTGCAGTCCTGGCTGCACTGGGGATTACTTTCTTGAGAATTAGAAATTCTCCTAAGCACTATATTCCATCTCCATTTCCACTCTTGGATCCACCCTTTAGTTAGAGGGTGAATTGTCTCAGTTAAACGTCTTTTTAAAAAGTTGTATTAGTCCTTATTTTGGAGATTTAAAATGTATGTTGCTGGCTACTAGTTACAGTATGTTTTGTCTCTTTAACTTCCTTCTGATATAATTTCATCATGAAATAATCTGTGATAAATGTAAAAAAGAAAACCAAATATGATGGTTAAAATGTTTTATTATATCATCTTTAGGAGTGGTAAAAGTTTTTTTTGTTTTTTTTGAAATAGGGTCTGGTGAGTTGCTTATAACATATATGTTCCTTGACTTAAGTAATTGATACACCATGAATGTCCAAAATTCAGTAAATGCACAGCAAGGGAAATGTTTACACTGGTCAAACAGACCCCTATTTTTTTCGCATTGGAAGAATGAAATAAGCTGCTTGAGTTTCAAAAAGTTTTAAAATGGAGAAGATTGAGATTTAAGTGACTTTGAAGGTGGTATAATAGTTGAGTACCTTCCTGGATGGGAAGCAAGACTTCTATAGACTTGGAAATAAAGTCCAGTGGACTGTTTTTAATTTTCTTTTTTTGAAGACCTGGATGACTGAAAACGTTCACCAGCATACTTAGAAATTGATAATCTACCAGAAGTACCATAGTGATCAGTGCCAGGGCCAATTCTCTGTACGATATGTAAGTTCGAATTGGTAAAATTTACTAATAAACAGCATGGGATAAATTCCACTGTTATGCAGATGAAACCCAGCTATATCCGTATATAAATCCAGATGAAGCTAACCCATTACATAGACTACAGGCATGTCTTGATGACATAAAATCCTGGATGACTCTCAACTTTCTGCTTCTGAATGCAGACAGGACAGAAGTTATAGTCTTTTGACCAAAGTCTTTAAAAAAAAAAGAAAACAAGCTGATTAATCAGTCACTTCATTTGGATTGGAATAAATTGATCTCAGATAATACAGTAAAAAATCTTGCTGTTGTTTTTTCGATCACGAACCGTCATTTAAATCCCATATCACAGAGGTTTCTAGAATCCCTCTCTTTCATCTCCAGAATATTGCAAAAAATATAAATATTCTGTCCAGGCTTGATGCCAAGAAGTTAGTCCATGCATTTGTTATTTCAAGGCTACACTACTGTTAATCTTTATAATCAGTGAGTCCACAAATGTTCTGATGAAAAATTAAAAAGAGAAATCACCTGTCTCCCTTCATTTGCTTCCTGTTAAATAGAGAATAGAAATTAAAATCCTCCTTCTCACATATAAAACCTTAAATGGCCAGTTAAGCCTTACACAGTGAAACTCTGTCTTAAATAACCCCTTGCTCACACAGACTCCGGTGCGGTTACCGAGCCGACGGAGACCGCAACTTCCGCACACCCCCTCTGAGATCTGATTGTACCTTATATCCGTAACAGAGCACTTTACTCTCAATATGCAAGGTTTAATATTGGTTCAAAGAATATCTAAAAGCAGAATGGGATCTTTTAGTTATCAGGCTCCTCTTCTGTGGAACCAACTACCAGTTTTAGTCTGTGAGGCAGACACCCTGTCTACTTTTAAGGGCAGGCTTAAAACTTTGTGTTTTGATAGAGCTTATATTTAGAGTCATTATGCAACTTTGTCTCTTTTGAAAGATTTTTGCCCCAATTCACCTTCTGGAACTGTACAACAATTCCTCTCTGAACTGATAGGTTGTAAAATGCTTATTCCTAACACATGCATTTTTAAATGTATATTTATATTGTATATGAGGGAGATAAGGCACATCAATCAGTGCTTTGTAGACAAGGATTCTGTCATCAAATGGACAGGTGCTAGATACTAGATACTAATAGATATATTGTCACAATAATGCAGAGCTTTGGATGCAGTTTGTTTTGTGTCTGCCGTCTTTCAATGCTTTCAATCTCTAAGCTCCTTGCTCTGGGCAGGAAGGACAGGAAGACATCAGAAAAACACTGGTCATGCAGTCATACTCTAAATACTCAACCATAAAGTATTTTGGTGTTACTCAGTCATTCAATCTATTCAAGCTTGGTGTACAAACTAACTAAAGGAAAAGGGGATGGGAGTTTATGATCTAGCTTCAGCACAGGGCAGAAAAACTGCAGGACACAAAGCAGAGATCAGTCCAAGGTCATGTCTTTCAGCGCAGCAGGCTGCGGATGGCATTCACAACATGGACTCTGGCTCTGGGAATGTATGAGCAGCCCACAGTTGGAGAGTTCAGGCAAAGTTGAGGAGAAATTACAGTATCGCTCTCTCTGAGCTGCCAAAATGCACTGATGGAGGTCATAGCATTTGTATGTTCGTGTGGCTTTGAGCCTCACAATGCTGTATGGATTCTGTAAAACATTCCTCCTGAAGGTTTGTTGCTAATCTGAATAAGAGTTAGATGAATGTAGCCTTTAGTAGAAAAGAGACTCACCTTTAACTCTGCATTCAGAAGTCTCTCCCACTCTGCAGGGAGGCTAAAAAGCTTCAGTACTTAACCTTCAGACTCTGAAGCTGATACAACCTGCAGAAGGCACCTCTGCTTTAGACTTAGACCATATAGCACTGAATTTAACTTTTTTTTTTCATATAAATAAAATATAGACAGTTTTTAAATAAGAACTATTTTATTGGGCTTAACCAAATATTATGAAATAGCAAATGTATGAAATAAAAAGCTATCATTAAAGAAAAGGAAGAAATGGGCTCTAGACAGTAAATGTCAAAACCACATGATCCAAAGATTTTGAAAGTCTTGTACTAGAATAGAACAGAAAAAACCCTTTATTGTCCCACAATGGGGGAATTCTGGCAAATACTGGACCAAATACTGGGAAAATCATGACACCACTAAAGAGGTGAATGTATATAATTCTTCCCAGAATGGCTTTGTTTATGGAGGAAACGCATGATGTGCTGTCAACGATTATGGTGCACAAACTGATCGACTAAAGTTCAGACCAAATGTTGTTAAATTAAAATGCATGACAAGCTCTAAGAAAAACAAAAACATATTAGATAATTCTTGTGTGTTCAGACCAGATGCGTTGGCCATTTTTATTTCCACAATAACCACTGCAGAGAGTTCACTGCTCTACATTTTACACCCTGGACCTCGTCATCAAATAGGAGAAGCTTCAGCTTCTTAAGCTGACACCTTACTGATGTAAAAAAAAAATAAAAATCACCAAATAATAGATTGAATGGTTATTGCTTCTTAAGTGCAGGTTTGTGCATTTAAAATGGTCATTTGTGAAAATGAACAAATTTTTTTTTTTAAAAGATCATGTGTGCTGCTGCTGTTGTTTTAGAGATATTAAATATTATTTTTTAGGTCATTCAGGGGTCAACTATCCTATTAAGCTCCAAACTGAATCAAAATGATCTAGCCTGCTTTTTCCATGCTACGTTATTTGTGCAGGCAAAACTATCGTTTGTGTTGATTTGGTTTTTTAAGATTATCATTTATAATTATTTTTTATTATAGCCGATGATATCTCTATCACCGTAGATGTTAGTGCAGCGATCGTTTGCTGATATAAAGTTATTGCATAACAGGCACATTCCTGTGCTGTAATGAATATAACAGTGGGCATGTTTACCTTATTTAGTAGCTTGAATGATTGTTTTATATTTGGTAAATCTCCAGCCTCCCAGACCCTTCGCTTTGTCCACTGATTCATTCATCTGGTTGATGGCCGATTTCCTTGTAAATCTACCCCCGCTGAAAGCACCGATGCTGGGCAGTGGGCACTGACACTGTGCTGGAGGTAAGGGAGGATGATTAGTAGTCCTCCTAGGATTGAATTGAAAAAATGTAAATTAAATTGAAGCCACCTAAAGACCTCTTGAGAGCATTCCTTACTTCTACCATTTTAAAAAAAAAGCTTCACCTACAACCAGTCCCTGATTGGCTGCCATGTCATGATATTATAGAAAACTTCAGCTTGTTTTGAACTTTAGCAATCGTTGCTTCACTCTCTCCATCTGGTCCTGCTGTTTGACAACTCCTCATTCTATCTAGTAGTGCAAAGTTGTGACGATCTCGGCACTGGTGCTGGCTTAATCCCCAACTGCTCTCTCCACCCTGCCTGCTATTATCACTAATTGGTTCCACCTCAATATATAGCTCATTTGGATCTGTTCCCAGTGCCAGATCATCTCAAACCAACTATTGAGTACCAACCGAGTCTGCCTAACTCCTCTGCTTCTCAGAACCTACAAGTTAACGGACCCTGGATCGGACCTGGACCTCTCTTCTGGATTGCTCCTCTGTACCTTTGCTTGGACCCCATTTCTGGAAACTGTAAACATACTGTCTCTGGAGCTCACCGGCCTCAGTCCTCAGCTAACCATCGGCCGCTCAACAGCCGCTGCTTCCACAAGCCCCTTCCTCTTACGGCCTCCTGTCCCGGACCCAACACGGAGCCAATCGCCCACTCTGAGACCCAGTAACAGGTTAGTGATCCAGCCTCACTCCCTCTCTAGTTCTCCTATTGCTGATCACTAACCTGTTGTCTCCGCCACAGGGGATTTCCTGACTAAGAGCCGCCTGCGCGCTCCCTGTGCCACACATAAATAAAATCTGTTGTATTCCACTGACCTGTCTGAGTTGTTTCCTGGGTCCAATTTCCTGTACGTGACAAAAGTGAGAGCAGAGCAGTGAAGGTCCTTACCGCGTAGAATTTAATGCTTGCCGCTTCCCCGCCCGTCACTGCACAGTTTGTACAGGAATTCTGTGTGAACCCACCACTCTCTTTGTGGACACAGCATCCTGTCTGAATGCACCATTAATTTAACCTAACACCTAAAGGTTTAAAATACACCTCCAAAACATAATTATGCAATTGTACGTCCCTAAATCTTGAGAGATCCAGTCAAATAAAAGAAAGGACAAAGATTAAGAAAAACTTAAAGACAGTGTTTGGTAATGGCCAGAAGACTTGGTAGTAAAATACAAATTTAATACCTAGCATTGTAAAGCAAACCACTAACTCTGTAAATGTGGTTTAAAGGGGAAAAACTACAAAAAAGACAAAAAACAAACAGATTTTTTGGGCTGGTTCAAATAAATACTGTAACTAAACATCTTACAGGGTGGGGGCTGCTCAGTGTCGCAGGGGGTAGCACTGCCACCCTGCAGCAAGAAGGTTTGTCCTGTCCTGTTTGTCTCTGTGTTGCCCTGTGATGGACTGGCAATCTGTCCAGGGTGCACCCTGCCTCTTGCTCGTAGACAGCTGGAGATAGGAACCAGCACCCCTTGGGATTAAGCATGTAAGAAAATGGATGGATGGATCTTACAGGGTTTTAAGATTAGGTTTTATATTTTAACCGAAAGGAAGAGAGAGAAGAGTGCAATCCTCAGATGACCTAAATCACTGCTGCATAAAAATAACTCAAATTTTGTAAGGTCTGTGTCTGTTAAACTAAGAAACTTTTTGGAAAATATTAAATCACATTGATTGTTAAACATAGCAGTAGTGAATGTGAATTCTTCTGGCTTCTCTTTAAGGAAGGAATATATAGTTCCCGAAGTTTACAGAATTTGTAAGTTAGCTATCTAACTTCATATGAGTATGTAAGCCACATAAAATCTGACTTGAACCTACAAGTATTGGTATCACTCATAAGACGCTTAACATTTAATTAGGCTGTCTCATGTGGATTGACATCCTTACACTGAAAATTATCACCAGCTGATTGTAACGTACTGTATATGAAGCTCAGCGTTCATGACCTTGGCATTGGCTCCCGCAGACAGAATGAAAGTTCAAATCCGATCTCACATAGATACATCTCATATTATGTCAAATTATTTCTCATCACCACATTTACTCTAACCAAGGCCTCTTCTGGCATTTATGTGTGCTAATAGGGTCATAAATATTCATATCTCCAGAGATGAGACATGTAGCACACAGAGTGAGCATTCACAGACACTAAGATAATTCAAAGAGAAATCAGTTGGACGCTCAGATATAATTACTTGACTGCTGACTGCATTTAGGCAAAGCATGGATTATTCTAGTTTCTTGCTTCAGCATTTTTCCCTTTTGTGTCCCTCGACTTTGTTTTCTTATCTGTTGTTTTCCATTCTCAAGTTGCCTTCTTTGGGCATTAGTTGATAATTTGCTTTATGGATTATTCAGTTAATCACAGTTCATAAAACAACATGAAAGGTTAAGATTGGTGACTAATAAACTAACAAATAGGAAAAGAATGGGAATATTTTTAAAATTCTCTTATGCTACTAATGTTAATTTCTACCATTCATCTCACATTTCAATGATCTAAATGGAAATTCTAAACTTTCTCTCAAAGCTCAAGATAATTTTCAGTGCTCCCAAACCTGTTAGTGGGACCTCTGTTGGTCAAATTTGCTGTAAATTACTTACAAGATTGAAAGTTGCATTTTTAAATGGTAGATTCATATAAAGAAACTAAAACATCATAAATTAGACTTATTAAGCACATTTTGAAAAGTGATAATACAATGCTCTGTTTCAAGAAACAGAAAAAAGTGTTTTATCCTAATTAACAAAATTATTGCTCATTATTTATCTTACCAATAAATGAAAGAAAATATTTTTGATGCAAGACCACCTGTATGTATTAGAGTTTTTCACATTTTCGTTATAATGTAAAGCATTGTCACTAGATTGTTTTTTTCCCCTCTTGTTTCGTATACAGCCACTGTTGAAAGTGAACTCCTCCCGTCAAAACAAATTAGTTTTCTGATTGAATGTTTAGGTACCAAAACAGTAATTTTAATGAGGTAATGAAAATCAAGGTTAAATTAATCAATCAGTGAGAAAAACACCAATAATTAGTAGCAGTATGAGTGTAACAGCATTTAATAGGAATTCAGAAAGAAGCACAAATGTTGTTACAATATTGTTGCAATATTTTACGTGAAGATTATGAATATATTATTAACTAGAACTGGAGTTGTAGTTAATTATTTAAATCATTCAACATCGAGGGTAAAACCAATTTAATGTTCTTAGTTGAATAACTACAAAATGTTTACTCACCAGGATTTTAGGCCTCTCACACTCTGGGTGGCTTCTGGATTGGCTGTTAAAATCCAGTTATTCTCCCCAGTTTAGGGAATTAGGCTAGGTTATCAGGAGAGTTATCAATTACAAACCAAAGAAATATTTGTCTCTATTTTTTCAAATGTCAACAAAAGAAGGGTGGATCTGGCCTGAGTGATAAATCACTTACTGTACAAAAAGCACAAATGACTACAGTTTAAAATAGTTATATATTTTTTCTACAATCCAGGATTGTAAGAAATGTAACATCTATGCAAACACTACATGCTACTAGAAAATAGACATGAGGTAGGCTAATGAATAGTTTGGTAAGAGGGTAAAGAGGGTTCTAAGACCCAGTTGAGATAGCTTATAAAGGGTATCCAAGGGAGACAAAATGTCAATACATTCCGTCCAAAAATAGCAGCAGATATAAATGCAATAATAGATACCTTTAAAACAATGTAACTTAATTCAGCTTATAATGGTTACTGTTTAGTCAACAAGGCAGGATCAAGATGGTGGGCCCCTACCATGTGGTCTGGAGTGGGGGAGAAACAGGCTGGGAGCAACATAAAATAAGAACTCTTTATAAACCCTTTCAGATGAAACATCAGCATAAAGAGTTCCAAAGTTCAAATAAACATTTTGCAAAACCTGACTTAACTAGCTCGCCCAAGCTTAGCACCTTATTCAAAGCATCAGATGGAATAAAAGGTTTTACTGTGAGAAGATTTGCAGGTCCAATTCTGAGGAGGAGTGGAGGTAGCTGCGGCTGTCGGCTCCACCTAAATCCATCTCCCAAACTGGGTCATTTTGTTATTGACGAGGGCGTCCCTCCGTGATTTGCCCATAAAGACGCTGCAACACTGGTTCCTTGAGGGGGAATTCTGCAGGCAGCGGTACAAGCGAAGGCTCCGTCTTCTCACCCAAGCTCAGGGGTTCGACACGGTGATACACTGCAGTCGGTGGCCTTTGACGACAGGATCGAAATGGGGTTGGAAACTATGGTCAGCTAGCTTCCAGGAAAAATCCCACGTGGAATTTGTCTCTCCTTGCGAGCATACACCCAGTAGAAAAAAGAAAGGCTCCTGCTTCTGTCTTTTAAAGCTAATTGACGTTGGGAGTTGGTCCTGCTGCATCACAGCATTCCTCTCAGTGGGTTGGTCTCACAGGGGAAGTGAGGTCTGGAGGAAGCCTGAAATTTCCGGAGGGGGCCTTTGTCTTTGGCCTTTGGCTTTATACAGACTAATTGTTCAGCAATGTTGTATCACAACAATCTTTAGGGCAATAATTTCACAATTGGCCAAATTCAATAAACATTGGAAATAGAAAGCAGTAGTGTGTGTTGGGATCTGGAGTTCTGCCACCTTTCTCCAGCAGAGGGCGTCCTGGGTCTCCTGAGCTGAGCCACCTGCACACCTGAGGCTCATCCTCTCATCAGGAGACCAACTACTTAAGCAGTGGCCAGACCTGTCTTCAGTGCCAGAGTGTTGCCAGTTATGGTTAGCAGAACCTGAGCCAAGCCTGCTGAACTGATACTCTGAAGAGTAATCTGATCCTAACCTGTTTTTGTCTTCTCTGCTTCCTAGACCTGCCTGCCTGCCCTGACAGCCAAACCTAAAGAACCTCAAGCTGAGTCTGTTCCAGTTCTCAGGAGAGAACCTTGGCTGACCATTCAAAGTCTGAGCTCAAGTCTGAAGTCAAGCTCTGCCGCAGCTAGCTCTCTGCTGAACCCTCAAACTCTGGACCCAACTGGTTCCCTCTCTCACTGCGTCAATCTGAATCTCTCCAGGTACAGATCAGTATCTGACTGTGTTAAGATTCCCCAGACCTCTGGCTAACCTAACTATCCCTTCTCTACAGAGAAACCCTTGTGAAGTCATCCCGGACCAGAATCAGTATCTGTGATTTATTCTGTGTGATTCAAAATAAACTGTTGAACTTTATACCCCTTCTCCGTGGTGGTGTTCTGCATGTGGGTTAAATCAGTGAAGCCCGTCATGACAGTGTGGCCCTAACAGAATCCAATTAAAATTAAAGATTCACAAGTGTTGTTCCATAAAGATAGTAACGCAACTGGGCAAAATATCACTTAATTATCAAACAATTGCCATGGATTCAAGAAGCACAGATGTAGCAATTTCAACATATTATAAATCCAAAGCTTGCAGTGACTCGCTTCAGTTGGACACAGGGATAGAAGGAATTGACCAGAACAATAAGAACATCCGCCCAACCCCTAGATCCCTCAGTCACTATATGGAGTGGGGACTATATTGTGGATTTTATAGTGAACTCAATGAACTGACCGTTCGGGATAGATCATCACTACTTTTTGCTACCCATTGGTCACGTAACTCCTCCTCCAACACGCAATGCCTGTACCATCTTTGTCATTAGTCACCGCTGTCGGGTAGGCAGCCTATGTTGACAGTGGGCCACTGCGACAGCAAATCCCATAATGCTTTGTGAGGAGAGCTCTCCACAGAAAGCCTTCCAAGATATATCTGCTCATCTAGTGACCAGTGATGATCACTAGATCACGTTTCAAGGTGCATTGTCAGAAATTTCGAGTCCACTACTTTATCATCCACTAGACGTTCGGGCACTCATCTAAAATCAACTACTATATAGTGATTAGGACGGACATTTAGACACAGCTATATTTAACCTTAGAAAGCAAGCTACCTAAGGTATGAAAGGTGGAGAAGAATTTGATGTTAATTTGTTCTCAAAGAAAACTTGTTTGATAACATTTAGTAGAGACATAAGTTAATTCATTAAGAGGGCTGCCAACTTTTCACCAAACCTTGGAGTGAGAAATATGAAGGATTTGAAAACATCCATCTTCCTCTTAAAGGAATAGTATGGATTCTTAGATGTTTCACTTCATTAATACCAGTAATATTTGCAATGATATTTCCAATTGTGGCACTTTCTGATGCGATGTAACTGCTCACACTACATGTCCAAAAACCACACGTCTGACTAAGCGCTGAGAGATGGCACTGGTTGGACTCGTCAATCTGGAAGAAGAACTCCCTTGTTTGCACATGCACAGTGCTCGAGGTATTAGGTTTCTGTTTCTGTTATGTTTTTCTTTTGCTCCTTGATTTCTAGTGTTTAGTTTTCTTTTCACCATGTTTCTTTATTCTAGTTATTTGATTATTATTTTGTTGATGTTTTCTTTTTAGTTCCTGTCTTCCAGCTTTTCATTTGTAATCCTCTGCTGCCCTCTTGTGTCCTCTTTCTCTTGCTCTGTTTTCTGTTCAGCTCTCACCTGTATTCAATTTCCTCATTAGCCCTCTTCCTGTCTCTGTCCCCTTTAAAAGTCCTCCCTCTTCAGTTCCTGTTTGCTGGATCCTCGTCTTACTTCTCGTTAACCTCTGATCAGTCGTCTGTCTGCCTTTCTCGTCTCTTAGTAGTTTGGTTCTTAGATTTTGGTTTTCCCCTGATGTCTCCAAGATGCTGGTTTGTGAGCTTTTTTGTTGGATTTTTTGACTCCTGCCTCTGCACCTGTGAACCTCCAGCCCTTGTGTCTGTGAACCTTTATTAAACCACTTAAATTCATCTCAGTTAACTCGTCTCTGCATTTGGGTCTTCGTACCAACACCTTCAAATCCTGACACGAGGTTCTTGTAAATCAGCTCGTAGCTCTGCTTCTCCAGCAGGATTTGCTAATGAACACCTAACAATGGCCGACTGAATTTCAAAGATGCTTGATTTTCTCCCAACCTTATGATTCCTGATCGGAAGGGGGTCGTGAGAGGCTCATCGCTCCTCGTTACCCTCTGTATATTACACAACGTAGGACGCACGATGAGGCTGAAACTCGGCACGATTGTCTGGCTTAAGACAGACGTGTTATATAGTTTTAGCTTAAAATGCTTAAATTTCTTGGATGGAGCATTAAATTTGGAAGTGTCCTTTTGAAGATACAGTTTTCTATTTTCTTTTCCTCAGCTGAGGAGCTGTTATGTTGCGACATTATGGTTATGGTGGTTGACACTGCTAGCTGTTACAACTACCTCATCAGCCATGACTTGTCATTCTACTCTAAATAGAGCTTTTCAAATCTTATAGTCGTTTGAAAAATTATCTTGGTTGATACACTGCCTTTACGATGAGTGACTCTTCACACCAGAATACCCCATAAGGCAGCAGCGCTTTTCTGCTAGAATTAAAACCTGGTGACAGCAATGGAGCAATCTTGCAATGAAATTTAAAGAACATACTTGAAAGCAAATCTTACATCAGATTTTTTGAGGAAAAACCGGCGGCAATTGTTCACTGGAGAGTTTCTTCAACGGCTTGACAAGTGTAAGGGATTACAAATTACAAAAGCAGAGCATGTCGCTTGGAGTTTTTGCGTCACACCAGTACCCTTCTGATTGGTTCTAACCTCATGAGGCTGACCCTGTTAGTGCCACCTATGAAATTGAGCTGCACCAGACTAACAATATGCTGTGTAAATGTTATGTCAGTCTAGCTGGCCAGGCTAACATTTGTCAACACAGTTAGGGGAAGTCCTTTCAAAATAGCTTCAATGAACCTAAAATACAAAAACTATACATAATCTTTAATCATTTACATGGTTGAGGGGTGTTAGTGCCAATCCCTGTAATCAACGTGTGAAAAGTTGGACACACCCACCAAAGGGCCAAAAAGCAATTACACTTTAAGTATTGTTGTGGTTTCTTCTGAGGGAAGTATCTGAATTTTAATAGTATTAGTATTTCCCCCAAATAAATTAAGTCATTGAAGCAGTGGCGGCTAGCCAATAGAGGGGGCTAGGGCACTATTAATTATGACTAGCAATAACTCTATTATGGAGGTCTGAAATTAGAATTCATCCTGGTCAGAATTCATTTTTAGATAGGAGGAATGTTTATTTTAGATAGGAAGATTGTTATTTTAGATATCTGGAAGTGAAAGCCCAATACAACATGAATGGGAAACGAGACATCATTTGTACCAATAAGAATTACATTTCAGATATCTGAAATGTATATTTTAGATAGGATGAATGTTATTTTAGAAAGCTGAAATTTTCATTTTTACTAGGAAGAAATGCATTTGAGAGATCTGACATAAATATATTCAGTCAAGCTAATAAATGTCAAAAGGGCCACCTCAAATTTGTAAAGATTTTTAGGTATTTGAAAGTTTATTCTTACTAGTACAATTATATTTTTGGCAGCCTTATATGTAATTTTTGCTGGCAAAAATGTAATTTAAGCACGAACAATCTGGGATTCACATGAAAAAAAAAATCATATAGTTTGCTTTTTCTAGGTGTTTAATAATTGGCATAGTTGCTCTTAAACAAAGACATTCTCAGAGAATAAATAGTTTTTTTATATAAAGAAATATAAAGCTGACTAATAGCTTCACCATTAATAAACTGGTACATAATTTTTTTAGGTTTGAGACATCCTCTATTTTCCCAGACATGTCCTACTTTTCAGACCTAAAAAAATGTGTGGGGGGAATTTCAAAACCTTCCGGGATTTTGGTCGACTGCCTCATACACATTACATAGCCCACATTACAGTGCATTGTGATTAGATTGCCACTCCGTTCCACTACTCCATTCCAGGTTTCTCTGTATGGCAAATTAGTCACGCCTTTCTCCTCAAATCCAGCCACTTTGCATTATGTGTGTGAGAGTGTGTGTGGGAAAAGTAAAAAGAGTTTGCTTGGCACTAGTCTACCCCTGAGTGTGACAGTCAATAGCACATGTGTGTTCGCCGGTTTTACGGCAACACCTAAACGAAAGTGTAAGTTTACAGAGGAGTTACAGAAAAAAATCCTGTGCTTTTGCCAGGTTCGTAATCCGTATGAGGCGGAATGTTTGACATGTAAAGCAGGCACTTATGTGTTTAAACAAATAAAGGTGCCGATGACCTGCATGTGCACGTCAATTCAGCAAAGCACACGAAAGCAGCCAGGGGCGGGAGCTCTTCCGCTAAAGTCACAGATTTCTTTGTGACAAATTAGACAGTGTAGAAGTCACTGCAGCAGAACGCAACTTAGCTTTCATACAGTTAGGTACAACGACAGCTACAGGTCAATGGTCAAAAATTCTCATTGACCCGAAAGAAGACAGAAGCCATCGTAAATTCTGTGATGGCAGCAACCATGGAGCAGTAAAACTGTTCCCTCTGCTCATTCAATATTACAACTGAAGAACTGAAGAACTGATTGGACCATGAAAAATACTGGTGTGCCTTCACAAAGCCGCAGAACAGCAAATTTTGGGTACAAAAAGTAAACCTGTTCGTGAAATGATGTTTTGTTTTTATAAAGTGTTTTTATAATGTTTTTTGTTGTTGACTTTCATATGTATGAACTAGTGTGTTAACTTGGTAAATGTTTGATTGGTTTTTGGTACATGTCTAATTTCAATTTTCAATCCCTGGAGAAAACTCCATCAGCCGCCACTGCCTTGAAGTACAGGAAACTAATAAGCTTATCTGATGAACCAAATCAGATTTGGTTAAAATTGTGGTATTTGGAATGTCATATAATCTCTCTATTCTTGGCCTTTTGAGCAACTATTGCCATGAGTCTGCAAGGAATCCTGGGTTTGTTTTGGATGGTTTGTTTAAAATTGAAAGACAAATCAAAAATTGCTTCCTTATTATGCTTTTACTAAGCATAATCAAAGCCTTTGCCTCATGCTGGCCTTCCAAAATTTAAGCTGAAAGCCAGGACAGAGCGGGCTTTTTCTGTACCGGTTCTGGAACAGCCTTCTGTTGAATGTTAAATTGGCCCAATATGTTCATATTTTTAGGTCATTGAACACTCACTTTTTTTGCATGGACCTTCAACACAAGCTGAGCAGGTCTCGGGTATTACTATTGTTTATCAATTTTAAATGTTTGTTTATCTTGTAATCATCTTTTTACCTATTGATTGCCCTTATGATGTTGTTGTGCAGCACTTTGGGCAGTTGTAGCTGTTGTTAAATGTGCAATATAAATAGGTATTTCAACTATTATTTTAACATTGAACCATTTAAAACAGTTTAAAAAAACATTATATCTGAGCCCATACTTTACAACTTATGTCCTTACTTTTTTTTAGTAAGATCATGGTGATATGACAACATATTCATTAGAGGTACAGGAGCTATCACCAATGATATAGTATCTTGCATTTCCTCACAAATTAAAACCAGCAATTTCACAGCAGGACTCCTCAGTCTATTGTTAGACATAACAGGAAAATACGATGGAAATCAATGTATTTGCAAGGAGAGGATTTTATCTTCACACATTCTCTGTGTCAACCAGAGCTGCCAGAGCCCATCAGGCAACACTGGTTCCAATTTTTGCTATTTTAAAGTAAAAGCCAAACCTAAAAAACTGCCAATCCACCTTAATGGGTACACATAATTTCCATTGATTCAATAAGACTGCTTTTGTGTTTCAGCAGCTGATTGTAGATTTTCTATTACACTAGTTTTTTTTTTTTTTTTTATTGTAAACCAATAGTAAAAACAGTAAAAACACTTTTAGGATTCAGTTTTTTATGAGTCTGTGCATCAGTAATGGTGAGGTTGAATAATGATTATTTTGAATTACTAACAAATCAATGAAGCTTAACAAGCTTGAACAAGAAGCTCACATCAGGTTTTTGGTCATATAGGAAAGGCTTAATCTTTATTTTGCTGGTCTTACTTAGAGGACCCGTGGCAATCTAGTAGGGCAGAACACCAAATTGGCTTTTACGATCAAGAATGCTGAGAAGTTCAGCAGAGAGCTCTGTATATCTCGTGGGTGGTGAATGTAAGAAATGAGTATGTACAGGGAAGAAGGAAAAGTAGTAGGAATCAAGACACAAACAAAGAAAAATAGGGGGGGAAATGAAGTGTTTTCTCAGGGGTTAGAGCTGTCTTTTAGCCTGATGTTTGAAGATAGTTAAGCCACTTTGAATGTATTTAGCTTCTTCTGTGAATTTGCATTCACAACCATCTGCAGTTTATGAAGGAGGCTAAGGGAGAGGGTGTGGCTGAGAAGTGATAGAGAGAGAATACCGGACCCCCGAAATGCACAGTTTGGATGGAAGGACAGATTTAAGTAACTGTTTTAACCAGGACATCTGCAATACTTTGATTTGCATAAGGTAACAGCTTGCTGTAATTACTGACACAAATTGGAGAAGAGAGCTTGCACTTCCCCAATTCCAGCGCAGCAAAAATGTCAGTAGCATCCTACACATGAATTTAATGAATAAGAATGACATGCTACAATAATAATACAGTATGTCTGCAAAGAAGAGAAAAATTCATGACGCTGTATAATCCTGGGTGCCCGATGATTAATTTCCGCCTACATGGTTAGCACTGTGAAATTTTTGTTCCTAAATTACCTTTACAAATTTTAGAATAAAGTACCTAACTTAGTTGTGCTATGCTTTCTGAGCTATTCAGTGGCTCCCTTCTAAACTGCAGCTGGAATAAAGTGACAGAAAATGGTTGGATGGATGGGTATGCTTTCTTTATACAAAAAAAAAAT
>NW_015151485.1:169227-170343 GCF_000732505.1 Cyprinodon variegatus | reverse complement strand
TATATATATTTATATTTTGTACAAGTTTTGGGGGTACCTCCACCTATGCCTTGAACTTCCAGGCTTTCTCCAGCTCTTCTCTGAGCCCCTGGCATTTTTCTAGTTTCTCGTGTTCCTTTTTCCTGATGTTGCAGTAAATTGGTATTGCTATGTCAACCACAATGGCTTTCCTCTGTCCTTTGTCCTCCACCACAAGTCCGGTTGGTTTGCCATTACCATTCGGTCCGTCTGTATCTGGAAGTCCCACAGGATCTTTGGAGGTAGAGAATTTGGAGTTTTTGATCAACATTGTTACGGTTGATCAAAAACTGCAATATTAAAACATGCCTTTAGTTTCCATGACATTTATGTAAAAAGTAGTTGAAGAAAGAAATAATATTAATAATAATAATAGAATAACAAATTTTGTACAGCTTTCATGACATTTCCATGTCTTAAAGTGCAGCAGTAATCAAGCGTAAACAGGGTACGGAGAAAAAAAACGTGGTTGACATGGAAGTTCAGAGCATGAATACATATGGTGCAATTATGCAGTGTTTTGGTTTGGTGTTGTCAGTGTGATTCAGAGTCTATGACATGATTTAGAGTTTTTTTCATCAGTTCAGCTGTCTGACCGCGGTGGGGAAGAAGCTGTTTCAGAATCTGCTGGACCTGCATGGAATACTGCAAAGCCTCTTCCTAGAGGGCAGCAGGGAGAACAGTCCATGGTGGCGGTGTGAGGGGTCATTTATAATTTGAAAGGCTCGGGACACTCAGCGCTGGGATGAAATGTCTTTTATGGAGGGAAGAGGAGCCCTGATGATCTTCTCTGCTGTTCTCACCACTCTTCTCACGTTCGTCCAGTCTGAGGCGCTGCAGCCTCCACACCACATTAGAACGCTCTCTGTGGTGCCTCTGTAGAATGTGGTGAGAATGGGTGGGGGCAGGTGGGCTCTCCTGATTCTCCGCAGGAAGTACAAGCTCATTTGTGCTTTTTTGACTAGGAAGGTGGTGTTTACAGTTTACAGTCTAGGTGAGGTTGTCTGTGATGTGCACCCCCAGGAATTTGGTGCTGCTGACCATAGGGTGACCACCTGCTAATAAGCCCAAGGGGGGACAAGGGGTATGTTTCTGAGG
>NW_015151485.1:156217-168036 GCF_000732505.1 Cyprinodon variegatus | reverse complement strand
ACACGCGCTACGCGGGACGGGTGGTCACCCTAGCTGACCACCTCTACAACTAAGCTGTTAATGAGCAGTGGAGAGTGGTGATAAATATCATTTATCGGTATCAGTTGAAATTGTTATATATCGATATCATAAATCAGCCCATTGATTATCGGTCAGTAATCTATATGCAGTGTTGGGAATAACGGCACTCATGAATAACTGTGTTTCAAGCCACAACGTTTCCGGTAACAAAGTAATATAATGAATTACTTTTCCAACCTTACAAACAATGCTATTGTTAGGTGTATTGTGACCTTGATCCAGCTTGAATCTAGCACTTTTTCCACTTGGACCTGATGTCTGGGTAAAGACTCGTTTGCTGTACTGTCCATGCGGCAACAGTACAGGAGAGGGACGAGGACACCCAATGAGTATTGTATTGTACATTTTTGATTAAATGAATAATTTGTTGGCTGTAGTGTCTATTTAAGCTGTTGTTACACTTGATGTCTCTTCTTGTTTTATATGTTTTTTTCTGTGTTTCTAGTTCTTCTTGTTAAAATATCGAATTTCATAAGTACTCATAATTACCTTGTTTTATGACTGTCCATGGTACAGTGGTTAGCTTGATATAACATTCGACACTCTTAATCTTTAAAAGGTAACATGAGTTGAACAGACACTAAACAACATTTGCAAAGAAAAATAGGAAAAAGCTCAACATGTAAAGTAAAGAGAACATTCTTTTTTCTGATAACAATCATAATAATTCTCTTGAGATTATAATGACTACAGATGTACGATACAAAGTGTATCACATTGTGAAGAGTTCACATTACACTTTTACATCAGTGAATGAAGAGCTTTGCGCTTCATGCTGGACTTACACACCTGACAAGTAGTCCACTACAGATGCTCATCACCAAGAGAATAGTACAGGCTATAGCAAAACTAAGGCTGTAGCTTAAAAGAACTCTTTATGTGTGCCATCGGCCTCTGCCGATAGTTCTGAAAGTTAGGTTTGCATTTATATACAGCAATACTTTATGTGCCTCATACAAAAGAAGGGTTAAAACACATGTACAGCCCTGTGCAATAAGCCACACATCTGCAAGCCGCAAGACCACCACATACACACTGGTGCTCTGAAGATTGTTTGGGCCACAATGTCATAACTGTTTTACTGCAATGCATGTTGGAGTATTGGGATAATGAAAAAAACAGCTAAAGTGTTGCTAGTCTGACAAAGAAAAATGACATGTTGTTGTGCTTGGAGTTTTGTGAAAAAATAAGCTGAAGCATTAGGCTGTGATTCCTGCAGTAGGCAAACCGTACTGAGAGTGGTTAGAATTAGTTTTCTGGAATAGGTGACTTTTTTTTTTTTTATTATTTCTATAGTTTACTGACTTTCGGTTGCCAAACTTCAAAGTTATGTGAGTTGAGAAACTACAAGGTCTATATATTTTTTATTACATATTAATGACTATAAAAGTCAGTTTAGGTTTTATAGAAAGCTTTGCTCATGGCCAATTAAGGCAGCTAGGAAAAGAGAAAAAAGCGACCATGGGTTTCCTCCATAAAATAATTTAAAGAAACAAAGAAAGCTTCTAACACTACTACAGCTTATAAAAGATGTATCACACTATGCCAACAGTTTCTCTGTAAATTATTATTGCAACCACAAAACAGGCTTAAATTGGAAGGCAACCAGACTTTCCCGCCAGTTTTTCCAGAAGACATTCGATTGTCTTCAAGTTTAAACCTGTTTTGCAAGCAGTCTTTTCAAAGATAGTTATGGAGGAAAAAAATAATAAAAACACAAACTAAAACATTTACATTTTGCCAGTATTTTTTTTCAGACCAGATATTTGTAGTGATTCAAATTTTGAAACAGCTGCATTTCCTCATTTCATTTGATATCATATTGTTTTAGCACTGTTTGTCCTCTGCTCTTCGCTGAGGTATGCAGACCATAAAAAAAAAATAAAAATTCTAAATGTAAGGAGCCTAGTTCATTAGTTGCACTTCAACCTGATAAGTGTGGTTGTAATGTATGAAAAATAATTCACATTATCGCCCTCAATTACTTTTTTTTTTTAGACTTTTTGTTAACTTTTTTTTTTTCTAGACTTTTAGACTTTCAGACCGCTATTTGTTGGTGTGGTTAGCAATCTCTTAGCAAGCTTCTTTGCAATAAAACTGATTCAATACTTTAAGCCTTTCTGTTAACATCTAGATACAGTAATGATTTTCCAAACCATTTTGATAAAATAGAAAGAATATTTATATACTTTTTAGACTAAACATATTTCCTTTCTTTTGGCTATATCTTTTGCCGCACTGTCAATCTTCTTATATCAATCATTTTATCTATTTCTCTCATTTTCAGTCTCTCCATCTGTTGCATTTTCTTTTTGCCTCCACCCACTCCATCTGCCTTTAAGGAGGTTTTGCTAACAGGGTACTTGACAGGACAGAAGTGAGTAGAGAGTGGCCTTTTTCTACCAAGTAAGCTAGTCATCCAGGGCTAATTAAATATCACTTCTGAGATCTTGAGTCTCTCTCGCTCTCTCCTTGTTTCCTGTCTGTTTGTGACTTTTTCACTGTATTCGTTAAAGTGGGTGCGTCTTTTGAACTACATTCACACTCATTTCTCTTTCTTTGCAGTTTTTTATTATACCAAACCCCTATTCTCTGTTGGTACCCTGGGCTCCTTACATTCAAATTAACCTTTCAGTGTAAAAATCAAACAAAAGCAAACTGTCTGAGTAGAGAGTCTCTTCTGGTGTATGAGACACAGGAGGAGTTAGGTGGGTGTGATTCTGTGTGTGAGCTTGACTGAGTCATCCATCCATCCATGTTCTGCCATGCTCATCCCAAGCAGGGTCGCGAGCGGTGTGGGTGCCTAGCTCCAGCTTTCTATTGGTGAGAGGCAGGGTACACCCAGGTCGCCAGTCCCCCTGCCCCAGAATTTTTTTTTATAAGTACCTTTAACATCCAGATAGTCCGCAGTGTGCAATTTCTGCAATTTCTACTCTCTGCATTTTACACAAATTAATCACTTTTTAGCAGTATAAATTGAATTTTAAACTAGTTTTTGTTAAAAGTAAACATGCACAAAACTAGGGACCACTCAAAATGCTGCTAGGGTTTTTAATTTTCCATATAAATCAGCATATTATTGACAGTTTGTGTCAAACAGGCTGAACACAACACTGACAGCCTGTTGGACACAGCCGTGAGCAGTGGGCGGACAGAAATTATACGATCCAATTTCTGAGTGGTAGAGTTTAGAAATAGGACCAGAAGAATGACAAAAAAAAAAAAAAAGATTTTAGGGCCAGCAGAAGGAAGTATGGTCACATTTCTCTTCCTAATTACTTTTTACCAATTTGGAAACAGCTAAAAAAAACTACTTTAATTTGAAACTTTAAAGTTCAATGCAAAACAGCAACCAATCTCACCACCTCTTTTTACAGTAGCAGCTGTGCTTACCACTAAGACTGCAACTAAACATCCATGCTTGCAAGCAAGGAAAACTCCCATTAGGAAGAAAAACTATCTTCACAAATTATTGCCTAAACAAACACAGATGTTTATAAATGATTCCAATATACAGTATCTATATTTAACATATATGATAGACATTGTTAAACTCTTGCTTTAGATCCAAGATTTAGAGCTTTTATTCAGATCAGTGGAATCTTTCACATAACCAAGGCAGTGGACTAAGTCAGGATTTTTTCAACCCTTGTGGATCTTAGTTTTTTACAATTGCTTTGACAGATTTTTGAATACTTTTAACAATTTTCTTAACAGAGTTAGCACTACCTCTGCATGTCTAAGCTATTCTATTAACATATTTCTTGTTGTTTTAACACATAATGCATACAATTAACACACATTTCAAATGCTTAAACTCCTTTTCCACACCAGGTCAAACAAGACCAAAACAATAGAATTTTACAGCCAAATTCACCAATGCTTTAACACTGTATGTCAGAACAGATACAGTAACACCACGTTCTAAACCTAACTTTACAGGCTAAAGTCAAGGTGACCAACTCTTCATATTCAATTGAAACACAAATATATTCCCTGTATTTTATTCAATTGCTAATGAGAAACAGCTAATTGATCTTATGCAATTGTTGAACTCACAGCTGATTCCCATCTAGGAAGCACACTCAGTTGTTGAGTTTCTTTCAATCACATGATTACAGTTTTTTAAAATCGCTATGACACAGTTTTCAATACATTTAACAGGTTTCCTAAACCGCACCAACACACCTAAAACACACAATTGGCGAACCGGGTAATTTCATGTTCAAATTCACACATTGTAAACTAAACTCCCAAACTAATTTTCAAAATACAATAATACACTAACACAATGCACCATGTCTGACAAAGCACTGCAAACATTTCTCAAAATTAAATAATTAATCAAAACACTAACATGTGTTCTCTTCCAAAGGGAACATTTATTCAATCATAACACAATGACAAACAAAACACTATCATCATCATATAGATCATCACACCTCTGTTTGGGACATGCATTTTGTTTTGTTTTCTGCAGAAAGTAGCTTTATAGAATGTAAATTTTATGAAACAAATGTCGGACAGAATTGCTGCAGTATAAATACTTTATTTGCAAAAGGAAATTACTGCAAAACATACAATTAGAAATAGTCCGGAATATCGAAGAAAAAAAAAAAAAAAAAACGTTCAATTTACTCGGTCTTCTGCATTTGGCCACATGTTCTCATCCACATCACACCTTATATCGTGTCTACCAAGGCAACGTGGGAAGAATCTTTTTGCATGCCTTATCCACCCTTGGTAGTGTTCAGCTGTGATGTATTGGCATGCAACATCCATTTTGCCCAAAATAAAAATCAAAAACCCCTCCACGCAGGTCAGTGAGATCAGTGAATATGAGTTTCATGAGTCTCCAGTAGCTCAATCACCAAAATGTAACACCACCAAAGCAACCAATCATTTCTATGCTCAAAACTAATTCAGAAATGTATCATTTACATCCCACTTGGAGGATCAGACCCAAGGTATTGATCAAGATGCCAAAATCAGTCAGCCAGTTTCCAGCCGAGAAAGCCAACTCCCCGTCCTGTTAACAGTGATAATGAGACAGGTTTTTCAGGCAAAGTTTGCAGGGAGTTAGTAAACTCAGGGCTTCTGAACTCTGATGATAAAACAGAAAATGACTGGGCATGGAAGGCTTCCTTTTAGAATGCTGTAGTAGGACTCTATTTATCCCCAAGAGAGGAATTAGACCTACTCTGCAAATGGCTAGGTCCAAAATCATCCGTGCAAGCAAAACGTATAAGGTCAGTACACATCTATGATGCCTCAGCTGGTATCAAAATGGTGTGGAAAAGACTTGAGGTCAGTTATGGGTCCCCTGAAGCAATAGAAAATGCACTTCTGAAAAAACTTGAAGATTTTCCCATGATAACAAAAAGAGAATATCACAAACTTTAAGAGCTTGCTGACCTTCTTACAGAGCTTGATGCAACATGCAGATGTTTGTTTTACTTGGCCTCAGTTAGCTAGACACAACCCGGGATCACTCCTATTGTTCAAGAACTCCTATTCCACCTCCTAGAGAAATGGATCACTTCCGCATTTTATTACAAAGAACAGTATCATGCTTCCTACCCACCATTTCCAGTCTTTGTGAAGTTCGTTTGTGACAAGGCCAAAACTCTTAATGAGCTTTGCATCTCTGCTCTCTACTGGTGACCCATGTTTTTCTAAATTAGAAAGACAGAACAAGCCCTATTTTAATACTGCAGTGTCGGTCCGCAAACCTGAAATAACTGCTCCAAAAAACACTTATCATCATACTGACAAAAAGACCAACAAAACGCATTCCACAGCAAACCACACTCCCTTCGTAGGTGTCCTGGTTTCAGAGCAAAGACTTTGGATGAAAGAAAAGCAATTCTCAAGGAAAAGAACATTTGTTACAAGGACTGTTCCGCTTCTTACTGTGTGTTAGAAGTGTTACTGAGCGGCACCCTGGACCATCTCCATGGAAAGCTCAAGCTCCAAAGCCAACAGGCCCAGAAGAGCACCGCGGGGAGCAACCAGAAAATGTCACTTCAGTCATTGTATCCAAATGCACAGAGATTTGTGGAAAAGGTAACAGCTCACACTCCTGTCTCATGAACACTTATCCTGCTGGACACAAAGAAAAAGCAGTGAAAGATTATGCTGTGTTAGAAGAGCAGATTAATAGGTCTTTAACAAAGACTGAATTCTTTAAGATATTCAACATAAACACTGTCAGCAAGGTTTACACTCTAAAAACCTGCTCAGGCGTTGGAGAGACAAGGGCACAGCAAGCTTCATCATAGAGTATCATGATGGTGCTACTGTACAAGCATCCAGCTTCCCGATTTAATCGAGTGCGAAATGCTCCCAGATGATCGATCAGAGATTCCAACACCTGATGTAGCAAAGCATTACACTAATCTCCAACATATGTAAGACAATGAACCCAAACACAGCCAAGGAAACTCTCAATTGGTTTCAGAGAAAGAAAATAAAGCTGCTACAACAGCCCAGCATATCACCTCACTTGAATCAAATAGTAAATCTATGGAAAGAACTACAGATCACAGTTCATAGTAAAGGCCGACAAAACCTTCAAGATTTGAAGACTGAAAATTTGAAAGAATGGGCCAGAATCAAACCTTGCAACTAATTTCTCCATACAGTAGGCGCGTTAAAGCTCTCATTTCCAACAAAGGCTTTTGGACAAAGTGTTAAATACATTTCAGAAAGTGTGTTCAATACTTCTTCCCTGTGCCATTTCATTTTATTACACATAACTTAATTCCTGGACATCTATTGTTTGATTTCTTTATATGTTTGGATTTCATGGCTTGTTACTGACATCTGGTGAAAATGTCATGTCAATAGCACCAGGTATATTCACTGAGAAAAATGGTGTTGTGTTGAAAACTTATTTTACTTACTATATTTGCACCACTCTCAGTATCCAGAAATATCAACCTCAGAATTCCCTTGCTGATAATCATATCAGAAGAGCCTGTTTACATTGTCTTTTTGTATGATTTTCTACAATCATAAATGATACCAAAGATTTTATACTCACATCCATTCTTATTTGGTGAGGTTGGGCATTTTCTATTGGATCTGAAAATGCAGATTAGCTCCTTCATACCCTCCATGAATAGTGGGTTGACCTGGAAGAATTACACCATTGTTTGTAAGAGGGAATTCTCTGCTCTAATTTGAATTAAGTATGTAAGCTATGATTTTATGTGGTTTGCTGCCTATAACCAAGGAATAGTGAGAGCCACACTAGGTTTTGATTATACATATGAAAAACAATTAGTATTACAAGGATTTATGAGCTCTTTGGATTAAAAACAAATATAAATATTCCAACTTACCTCTCAAGGACGTCCACCTTAAATCTTTTTTATTTATTTAATCAGATACAGCCATGGTGATGGTGAGACGATGACCCAGCCACAGCTCCGCCATTTAGAGCTGTCCAAAGAACAGCTGAGTAAAATGCTCCTGCAAGTAAACATGTTTCTAAGTTCTACAATAATTTAAAAAATCTAATAAATGTTATATACCGTAAATCCTCTGATATAGGACAGGGCCTTTATTTCACTCAGGTACATCTTAGTCCAGGCCATTATTGGAAGGAGGCCAGAATTATAGGCAGGCCTCTATTTCTATTTGATCAAAACAGACTACCAGTAGAATGAATAAAAACAAAATTTTGTGTCTCTTTGAACCTATAAAATACTAGGTGTTATGTATGTGATAAAATAATATATTATTGAATGGTACTATTTTGTGTTCTATGTGGAAGAACACCGAATATGATATCAGCGCATTGATCTCACTGTGTTCTGGGAAATATGTTGAATAAAAACTAAGTCACGTTCCACTGGGGTTCTGCTCATTCTATATAGTTAAGTTATGGAAAGAAACATAACAAACTGGCGACGAGGTTTAAACTGATCCCCGATGTGCATGTAACGACAGAGAGGGGGAAAGCCTATTGGAAGCGACAGAAAGATAAGAAAAGAAGAAAAAAAAATCCTCCGTCTGGACATTAATGTGGCTCGCTAACTAACGACCTACAGAGAGAAAGTGAGTAACAAGCACCACACCAAAAATGTTGGGAGGCGTTGGACAAATGAAAATTTTTGAAAATGGCACAGAGGACTGGACAACATACGTGGAGCGAGTTGAACAGTACTGTCTGGCTAACAAAGTAGAGGATGAGAGGAAAGTCGCCGTGTTACTGAGCGTAATGGGGGCGAAAACATATAACTTGCTGCGCAGCCTCATTACACCGGCAAACCGGCAAGCAAAAGTTTTAAGGAGATCACAGAGGTTCTCCAAAAACATTTCCAACCAAAGCCCCTTGTCATCGCCGAACGATTCAGATTTCATAAACGGAATCAGTTAAAAACAGAGTCCACTTCGGAGTACATTGCGGAGCTTCGGCGGCTGTCGGAGCACTGTCAGTTCGGGGAGGGGCTGTCAGATTCTCTGCGAGACCGTTTTGTCTGCGGGCTGCACAATGAAAGCACACAGAAACGACTCCTCACAGAGGATAATCTGACATTGCAACGTGCATTAGAAATTGCTATATCCATGGAAACTGCAGCAAAAGATGCAGGAGAGCTTCAAGGAAAATTCACGGAGCCGTGTTCTGTCAAAAAAATACCTGCGCAGCCTAATGATAAATTACAGACCTGTTACAGATGCGGCAAAAAGTCACATAATGCTGCTAATTGCTGGTTTAAGGATAAAGAATGTCTCCAGTACAACAAAAAGGGACATATACAGAAAATGTGCAGATCAAAACAATTTAAGAAAAACAAAACGTGGAACAAAGACAGGAAACTGCATGAATTAAATGAGACAGACTCAGCTTCTTCTCAGGAGCATTTGGCATGCCTGGAGCTGCATACAATGCAAGACAAGGAGAAATATAAAGATGCTATATGGCTCACTCCTAAAGTACAAGGGGTTATATTACAGATGGAACTGGATACTGGGTCAGCCCTTTCACTGATCTCATATGATGATTACAGAGAGAAGTTCCCAAATCTGAAATTAAAGCACACCTCAGTGAAACTAAAAACATACACAGGTGAAAGAATAAGTCCCTTGGGAAAATTAAAAGTGAAAGTGGAATATGAGAAAAACAAATGCAACCTTGAACTTTATGTTCTGAAAAAAATGGAGGTGTCCCATTATTTGGACGTGACTGGTTGAAACACTTCCAACTCAACTGGAAAGAAATAAAATCCATGAGACTGGCACCTGACCTGAGTGCAAGTTCTGTGGAGGAAAGACTGAAACAAATAATTGAGGAGCATGCTCCTGTGTTCAAAGAAGGAATTGGCACTCTGAAAAATATTAAAGCACAGATCATACTGGCTGATGATGCAAAACCCAGATTTCACAAGGCTCGTCCTGTACCATATGCTATACGACCCAAAGTCGAAGCAGAGCTGCAACGCTTGGAAGAGCAAGGAATACTCACCAAGGTGGAATGGTCAGACTGGGCTACACCAATAGTGTGAGTGAGCAAGAAAACAGGTGACAGCATGAGAATCTGTGGTGATTTTAAGGTTTCGGTGAACCTAGTACTCCGCGTAGATCAGTACCCACTTCCGCGGATAGAAGACATATTCACTGCAGTGGCTGGTGGCAAACACTTTTCAAAAATCGACCTCGCCCAAGCTTACCTACAGATGGAAGTGGAAGAGGCAGCCAAGAAATATCTAGTGATAAATACTCACAAAGGCCTATTCCAATACAACCGACTGGTATTTGGTATCGCCAGTGCTCCTGCAGCGTGGCAACGGGCTATGGATCAGGTTCTACAGGGCATTCCACGAACACAATGTTTTCTGGATGACATTATTGTCACAGGTGTTGATGAAGAAACACATTTAGCTAACCTAGCAGCTGTCCTGGCAAGGTTAGAAAAATATGGACTGAGAGCGAACAGGAAAAAGTGTGAGTTCTTTAAAGATGCCATTGAGTATTGTGGACATTGTATTGACAAGTATGGACTCCACAAAACCAAAGACAATGTTGAAGCAGTCTTGAAGGCACCAGAGCCTAAAACTGTCAGCGAATTACGCTCATTTTTAGGCTTAATTAATTATTATCACAAGTTTCTGCCGAACCTGTCAACAGTCCTGCACCCGCTACACGCACTGTTGCAACAAAATGTCAAGTGGAACTGGACAAAAGACTGTGAAAAAGCATTTAATAGTGCTAAGCAGCTCATTACATCAGAGGAAGTGCTAACACACTTTGACCCAAATCTTCCTCTTCGCCTTGCATGTGATGCCTCTCCATACGGCATCGGTGCTGTGCTATCTCATAGAATGCCTGATGGAGTGGAACGACCAATTGCTTTTGCCTCAAGGTCCCTAAATGCAGCAGAGCGTAATTATGCGCAAATAGACAGAGAAGCACTAAGTCTAGTGTGGGGAGTGAAGAAGTTCAATCAATATTTATACGGAAGACACTTCACTCTGGTCACAGACCACCGACCACTGGTTTCCATCTTTAACCCTCAGAAAGGTGTGCCAACCATGGCTGCAGCAAGGTTACAGCGATGGGCTTTGTTCCTTGGCTCACACACCTACAGCATTGAATTTAAAGGGACAAAACTGCATGGAAACGCAGATGGACTTTCACGCCTTCCACAAACTCAAACCACTAAAGAAACTACTGATCCAGAAACTGTGTTTCACATTTCACAAATGGAACCTCTGCCTGTGACAAGTGCTCAGGTAAAAAGAGAAACAAGTTGGGACACAATCTTGTCCAAAGTATACGATTTTACTGTGAATGGCTGGCCATGTTCTATTGACACTCAGTTCTCTGCATACTTCAGCCGCAAAGACCAGCTATCGGTTTCCCAAGGATGTGTAATGTGGGGAACCCGTGTCATAATACCGGCCCTACTAAGTAAAAGGGTGCTGAATTCACTTCATGATGGACATTTGGGGGTGGTTAAGATGAAAGGTCTTGCTAGGAGCTATGTTTGGTGGCCAGGCATAGACTGTGAAATAGAGGACATGGCTAAGTCCTGCATTGGTTGCCAGCAGACACTGCGCCAGCAACAGTGCACAGGTGGGAGTGGCCATCCGCCCCTTGGCAACGCATCCACATAGACTATGCTGGACCATTTATGGACCAAATGTTCTTGATTGTGGTGGATGCTCACTCAATCAATGCCCTTAGGTCACTTTTTGCCCGCACAGGCCTGCCTCATCAGCTTGTAAGTGACAATGGTCGACAGTTCACTGGAGAAGAGTTCCAGTGTTTTCTTAAGAACAATGGTGTACGACATATCACTTCAGCCCCGTATCACCCTGCAACGAATGGGCAAGCTGAACGGTTCATTCAGTCATTCAAGAGGTCCATGAAAGCCAGCCGGACAGAGGGGAGACCTCTGCAATTGAAAATCGACAACTTTTTATTGGCTTACAGAAACACTGTTCATGCAACAACTGGACAAACGGCTGCAATGCTTTTCATGGGAAGAAATCTGAGATCTCGTTTGGATCTGTTGAAACCAGACATTCGGAAGAATGTTGGGGACCAACAGCCTTTTCCGGTGGAAACAAGATGGAACAAAACCAGATCTTTTGAGATCGGACAAAAAGTTCTCACCAGAGACTATAGATGCCCAAGTCAGAAATGGCAGCCTGGCACAATTCTGTCACAGACAGGACCTCTGACATACAACATAAATACATAAATATTGGAAATAACTCAGTCTGGCG
>NW_015151485.1:148212-155563 GCF_000732505.1 Cyprinodon variegatus | reverse complement strand
ATGGAAAGAAACATAACACTAGGTTAATTTATTGAAAAAGTACAGTTACCATAACAGTATACAGAACATTATTCAGACATCTTCCAGCAGCTGCAGTTTTTATGCATGGCAATACGAAAAAGAAAAAAAAGACACAGAATGTAATCTTGGCCAAACAAACTTGCGAAACAAATGTTTTTTTTTTAATTAATGGAAACTGCCATCACAGTGAACTTTTACTTGAGGCAGGCTAAGTGGAAGTAGGCTACCAGTATCATATATTTCAAGGGAAATTCAGAACAACGAAGGCCAACAAAATTCTGTCATTTTAATGCTGCCTGGTTACCACCAGACCTATCGGTAATCACATTTGTCTTTCAGATCAGAACGATTATAGGCCACTACTATCTCTGTGTAAGGATGGGACTTCCCATGCTAATGGCTTGGATTCGTTAGCAAACATTGCCCCCCTATGGTACTTGTATGTTACTATCACAAGTTGTTGAGGGCTGCCCAGGAACATCGTTGATTCTAATTATAGCCCCAGCCTGTAGAGTCTGGCCTTTATTTACCTCCGCTGACAGCGAGACTGGCCATTATTAGAGACCCGGCCGCTATTGGAATACAGGCCAATATTAGATGATTTACGGTATTTGAACTCTTTGATACATACTGTTGCGCCATGTATGCATCCAATCTGCAGCCCTGCGCCTTTGTGCAATGTTTAGAGTTCCTAAGTTGATATGAAGACTTCTTAATAAACTACTTGTTTCTGTTACACTTGTGTATACTAAACATCCATCCTTACTTTTTTTCCCCCGATTGTTCTGTCAAGGTTATGGTAGGGCCAGTGCCTATTTCCGTCAGTAGATGGGCGAGAGGCAGGGTACACCCTTGACAGGTCACATGTCTGTCCAAGGGCAACACAGAGACACACAAAGACGTACAAACATTCAGACACAGCCTTACACCTAAGGATAATTTAGAAATGGCAATTAAACCTACAGTCATGTTTTTGGAAGCCAGAGTAGCTGGAGAGAACCCACGCATGCATGGGGGAAACATGCAACCTCCATGCAGAAAGATCCCCGAACCAGAACCTTATTTCTGCAGGGCAGCAGTGCTATGAATGATGCCACTGTGAAGATTTAAACAAAATAATGCCACTTGGAGCTGCACTTTTTTTCCCCTTTCTTACTTAAGGGATATTCCCTAAACATAACCACTTTGCCACAGTAGCTGGCTTCTAAGGACTTATGGAAATGCATTTTAGCGGCTAATAAGGCCAGGTTCACACTGCAGGCATTAATGCTCAATTCAGGTTTTTTTTTAATGAAATCCAATTCTTTTGTGTGGTTATTCACATTTCCAAATATATGAAACATGTATATAATCTTGTGTGTGAATCACATTCAAACTGGTTGTAGTGTTCCTTGCTGCTTCTGCATTGCAAGCCTCAGAATAGTGACCTTTGCCAAATATTAATGGCGTATAGGTCAGAGGAATGCGACCTGGCCATTCAGACACAGGTTGTATTTGAAAAGGTGAGATACATATCATATTAAGAACCACATAGCCAAGCTGCCTGGGTCGCATTGTGAAAAAATTGATTGGTATTGTTCAGTCTGCTATGAAAAGATCAGATCCAGGTTGCATATGTGCAATAAAATCGAATTTGGGTCACTTCAGGGTGCTGTGTGAACGTAGTCTAAGCTACTTCTGCTGAAGTTCCTCAAAAATGAAATTATCACACAGAAAAGTTGTATTCATTCTTCTCCCTGCTTTGTGAGTCACCTGTCCCGGTTGCTTGGTGACAGGGCATACGCTGAGTGAGGGGCGGTGACAGCAGGAGAAGGCTGGACCTGTTTGAATCTATAGCTGATTTCTTCCTGCCCACTTATTTTCGCTGCATTCGAAGGATCCAGTCTGGGTAGGCTGGTTCCTGCGGAGGACACAACAGCCAAGGTCTGCAAGTGATAATAATGAAATGGAAGGAGTATCTGAGCACTGTGGGTCTACAAAGTCCCGGTTGTCCCTTTTTTCAGCTCAAACAAAGATAAGACTTATCAGAGATGCAGCCAAGAGGTCCACGATCCCTCTGGATGAACGCAAAGATTTACAGCTGAGGTTGTAGACTCTGACCATAGGACAACAATCAGTCTAATACTGAACAAATCTGTTTTTTAAGGAAGAAAGCCGTATCTTAAAGATATCCATAAAAAGTATTGTTTAAAGCTTGCCACAAGCCCACTAGGAGACACAGCAAACATGTGAAAGAAGGGGCTCTGGTCAGATGAAACCAAAATGTAACTTTATTGCAACAATGCAAAATGTTAAGTTCGACGTAAAAGCAAAATAGCTCATCACTCTAAACACACAGTCCCCACTGTCAAACATGGTGGTGACAGCTTTAAGGTTTGGGCCAGCTTTTCTTCAGCAGGGACAAGGAAGATGGATGCTGAAAGAAAACCTGTTGGAGTCTGCAAAAGACCAGAGACTGGGACAGAGATTTATCTTCCAACAAGACAATGATCAAAAACATTAAATCTGTAGAAAGAACTGAAAACTGCTGTTCACAAACTCCCTATCCAACCTCACTGAGTCCGAGTTGTTTTGCAGCTAGAATGGGTAAAAAATTCAGTTTCTTGTTGGGCAAAACTGATAGAGACAGTCATTCAAGAAATCACAATTTATAACTATATGTTTGAAGCATGATATTTCCGCAGGCACTGTATTTGTGCTTTGAACATGTTCAGTTTGAACAGCATTTTAATTTCATACTGTCATATTGGTAGGATATATTATGATGGGAATTATCAAAAAGGGTTTTTCATTGAAGAATATACAGTTAAATAGGCCAAGTTTTTTTTTTTATTCAAAATAATAAAAAATTTAATGTATTGCCTTTATAGAAAAATGTTTTGAAGGATTTTTCCCTCTTTCTCTGTATCTGTATGACACCATTTCTCTTTATCCTGTTGTGTATTGTGGCATCCAAAAAATCTGAGACTTGGCTCCGTGTATCAGTGTGTGTTTTTGAAAAAGAGATTCATGTTGGGCACACAGATGGGATAGCTGAAGATGATTAGAGTGGTATTACATTGTTGCTGGCTTGGCACACTCTGCTTTAATTACCCAGTCAAGCAAACACACAAAGAAATCTTTCTGTGGTAGCATGCATTTTTTTTTTTCATTTTTGTAAAATGCCATACGACTTCTGTTGTTAATTGGTGCCATATATATAAACTAAATTGAATTGAGCTCGAATTGAACAAACACAACCACACAAAAAGAAAATTCATGCAAATAAAACTCACAAATGCACATTATTCAAGCTCACACCATCAGACACACACATATAGTCTGAAGTTAACTTTATTAATGCAGAAAGAAAACACTGCATATGCTTAGTCAATATACCAACCACCAATTCATCTTCTACTGCTTTTACTTCTAGATCATGGGGGTTTGGGCCTATTTAGAGAAATCCTTGGGCAAAAAAAGGCAGCATACACCCTGGACAGGTAGGCAGTTCATCGCAGGACAACACAGAAACACAGCCATGCACACGCATTCAACTTAATGGCAATTCAGAAAAAACAATCTACTTAATTGTCATGTTTGTGGATTGTGGAATGAAGCATCCACAGAGAACCAACATTCTATGTAGAAAATCCCTAGAGCCAAGATTCAAACCAAAGGTAGCACGAGATGTCTATCATGAAATATTTTCCTCATAATTTCCTAATGAACTCAACACTATATCTCAAATTGATACTGATGTTCATACTAAGTTTTTTTTCAGTTTATTTAAAAAATCAAATACGTACCCAGATGAACTGCAATAATTTTAGATAAACTCTGCAGACTAATTTGTTTAAAAGATAAAAAATAGAAATTGCCTTGTAGATCTCTAAACATGCTCTAAAATTTCACTCACTGCTGAAGTATGAGTGGCTGTTAGGCCTAATTGCTTTTTTGATGTGCACTTCCGTAGGTAAATGTGTATACTAAGAATCTGCCCTGGTAAAAATTTCAAACACTTATTGAACTGATATAGAATAATCTTAATAGGGTTCCAGATATGATGGCCGCATGTAAAGTACATGACTGAAAAGGGAAAAAAGTTGAATATCTGTGGAAAACACAAGAAAATGTTTGCATCAAAATATTCATCCTTTTGACTATTTGAAAAATACAGTTATAGACTTGTGACAAATAGAAAAGGAAAGGTGTGGAAGAAGGGAAAATAATGAAAAGAGGAAGAGGAGTAGCGGGTCAAGAGATCATTCTATCCCACAGATGAAAAGTAAACTGCAATTGGTACGGCACAAACATGCATGTCATCCCTGGGAATTGGCTTGCGGTTGGTGGCTTATCAGCTTCCTTTTTTTTGCTTTTTCTGTGCAAATGGGAGAGAAGTGGAGGACAAGATGAGAAAGAGAGAAAAAGACATTTATATTTTATTGGACAAGATGCTGTGATGCCCTCTTAAACTGATGTTGCAGCTCCCTTGAGGATGGAGAAAGTGTACCAAGCAAGCAAAAAGAAAACGGTGAAGGAGGAAGGAAAGGCAGATTGAAAGACAAAAAAGAGAAGAGTGAAATATGAGTGAAACAGAAGAGAGAGAAGGGGTGGAAAGGAGTCTGACAGGTTAATCTAGAACAAATATCCATAGTGACAGAACAAGAAAGCCGGATGTGGTGAGCTGCTACTGGGAGTGGATAAGAGGGGATTTACACAGTGAGTGAAAATGGGAGGTGGTGAAATTGAAAAACTGAGAGAGACAGGCAGTAAAGATGAGGACAGGCTGATAGAAAAAAAAAAAAGATGTAGGGGCAGAATCAAGAGACAACAACTATATAATATTATAGCAGAAGAAGAAGGGTGTTGAGATAAAAAAAGAAACAATAAAAAAGACAAAGACGACCCTGTAGAGACAGAAGCAGAAAAAATGCAATACAGGGGAATTGTGAAGCCTGAGTAGAGCTTGTCACAAAGCAAGAATTTAAGACAGACAGAGGGCAGATGGAGATATGCTAGGATGACAAGGGTTCTCATTCTCATGGTGTCAAATGATGTAAGACTGAATCAATCGAGGATTTGGAAGGACTCAAACCCAGCAGACCTCTGCCTTGCATTTCCCACATCAACAAGTGCAAAGTACCTAAAAAAAAGGTTCTTCCTAAAAGAGAAATAAACTCTGATGATCTAAAGGAGGGTCTTATAATAGTCTTATAATAAGTCTTAATAAGTCTTAAATAATAAGTCTTAAAATGAAAATATATCAGATCCTATTAGAAGAACAACAACAGTGGCTTGAAATGATAGTGGTATGTAATGGTTAATGGAACAAAACGATGTTACATCTTATCAACCTAATCCCACTAATTACTTTCCTTTTTGATTTCAAATAATAAGGAAAGTGAAACTTCAAATCTAATGTCATACCACAGGACATATATTAAATAAATTTGCTCTGATCACATGTGCTGGAACAGAAATCCAAATCGATTTAACCATTGGACCAAATTTAATTTTTTGCCTTTAATGTTTTGTTCTAATAGAGGTAGGGGTCATACTTTTAGCTTCAGGTATACTGAGGTAGGAACACAGTTTTCATCTACTACATCAGGCTGTGACTCAGTATATTTACTATTTCCTCTATTTTTGTTTTGTTATATGCCCCAGCGAGGAAAAAAAAGCCACAGGCTTGTATATTTGCTGAAATGCCATGGCAGCAACTAAAAATGGAAGCTTGATTGGCACTGATGTGCTTATATGCATGCCTGACAACGTTCCTTATAAGATTATAGAATGTGTCCTAAAATGTCTCCCCCATGGTTCCCTCACTTAACTCCTGGCACTCTAAGGCGCAATGTGTTTGCTATAAATTTATCTTAGCCCGGTATCCCAAAGATGCTCTATTGGGTTCAGATCAGGAGCCTGTGGAGGCCAATCAGTGGAATCAATTCCTCTATCCCTATATGCATTCTAAGCAAGGAGTCTCCAAAGTTTTATTAGGGTTTCATAATTAAAATAAAATGATTTATCCTGATCCACCAGAAACTACCTTCACACTCTAGCAGCGTTAGGAATTATCATGCAGGAACTCAGGACCTACAGTACAAGCAAAGTGCTAAGAGTAATTGTTTTACCACAATACTCATTGGCAGTCAGGGGGCCATGGTTTATCTTGTACAGGTCTTTGCATCCCTTCATAGATATGCCTCCCTGGACCAACATGTAACCTCCACCAAACCTTCATGTTGCAGGATTCTCCAAACCTTTTCAAATCTGTCAAATAAACTCAAAGTGATTCAGCTCTCAACTGTGAAAGACACATCAGGAAAGCTGGCAAATACAATTGTACATCCATGATAACAAGTAGGGAGCACAAGGCCTACTAAAGGAAATCGGGGCCTCAGGCCTCCATGATGAAGACTGGTTTTAATCATTAAGTCAAAGACATTGTATATTGGAAGTCCCGTTGTATGGCTCAGCCAGCACTCATACCAGTCCTGCAACATCTAAAGGTCCTATCCAGTTCCGCTATAGGGACTGTCTGTGTCCTGGAATCTCCTCCATGCTCTGCAGTGGGAGACACAGCACATCTTCTGGCATTGGTACATACAGTATCTGAGATCCCTGACAGAGTTGGACTACCTTTGCAATTTCTGTAGGTTTCATTTATCTTCCCATCAGCAGAAGTGAAATGGACCCTGGCCAAACGCAAAACTACTGAAAACCAAAGGAATAAAAAGTGAAAAATATATATGTCCTCCACTTGAAACCACCTTTTTTGGATGTTTTCTACTTCTGATTTAAACCCCCCTCGACTACTTAAGTAAGAAGATCCATATTCACAAAGTTTGATTGACTTGGTAAAATAGGCTGAATAAAAGGTGTTTTTTTGAGCAGTGTATATATAGTGTGATTAACAAACTAAAAGAACAATTTAAACTAAATTATGCCTACAGCCATTTGCTGTGAAAACCGAAATCAGAATACAATTTAGATACAGAAAACTTGTATGTGTTCTGTATCAAAATAATTTCCAGTAATAAGATGTTCAAGGCCTGGTTGTTAATTTCTTCTTTTGTTCTTTCTTAGCCTGTCCTTTGTTTTGTGTGTGTGTGTGTGTGTGTGTGTGTGTGAAAGGACAGGTTTAGACAATATTTACATTTAGGAGGCAGCTGCTCATCAAACAAGTTGACAATATATTGTGCATAAATCGTCATTTTTTCAAAGATTTTCTGAAAACAGCACATGAGAAAGTTTCAGAAGGTGAGGACAATGGGCCGGATCTATCAAAGGTTTGCGTGTATAAAAACGTGAGCTATTTCACTGCGCACGCTAAAAAATGTACAAA
>NW_015151485.1:142788-147637 GCF_000732505.1 Cyprinodon variegatus | reverse complement strand
GAGCGCAAATTACTGCACGCAAAATTGGATCTTGATAAATCTGGCCCAATGTCTCTGAAATATAAGGATGTGTTTGAATAAAAGATGCAGCCTATGTCGATGTGATTGTAGTTAATTAAACTGTTTTGTAATTTAAGTTGAAATATTTAGCTGACGTTCCATTTCAAGCAATAAAATCCGGCAGGTCGACCAGGACCGCAAAAAATGACTGATTCTCTGATTGAAAAATCTCAGATATCACTTATCCTGTTCAAAAGCTTCTCTACATCAAACATTAGATGGATTTTTGCTGTCAAAAAAGATTTGCCAGAGCATAAAAAATACTTTTTGGTTTCTGCAACAGTATAAAATATTTTACTGAGGGAAAAGTTGGAGAAAGTAACTCTACAAAATTAGAATTTGTGTAATTAGATGTTTCTTTGTTTTTTTGTTTTTACAAAAATAATTAGTTATACTAAGTACAAAATAATTATTTAATAATAATAATTAAATATTTAATATTGGTTTCGGGATTACATTTGCGCAGCTTGTTGACAATTGCAGTTCTTATTTTGTGCTGAAACTTAACTCTGTAATTTGGCTGTTGAAAGAATAAATACCAAACAATCTCCAGATGACTTTTCTCTTTCCTTTCTAATTACTTTGTAAAAACCTGAAACACCCTTTATGAAAAAGATTTTATGCCCATTGACATGGTTCTGTCAAAAGAGGAAAGACACTTCAACAGATGACAAGGCACGCATGTATAGCCAGACAGAGAAGACAGCAAAACAGATGTGGACATAAAGTGATGATGAGAGAAGAGGGAGACAGATGGAAAGATGTAGATAGTTTGAGACAGCAAGTCAGTGAGGATATCTGAGCATTTGGCCCTGAGCCTGTATCAACACTGCAAGCTGACAGCTATATCTGTGGGCTTTATTAACATGGAGAGGCACAAATCCATGCATGCATCAATGCTCAGATGTAAAAAACACACACATAGATAATAAAAAAATAGAAGATTGTTTAGTCCCAGAATCAAAATAACTACTGACACATCAAACCCATTTTGATGAAGTGGAGCCTGTGCACAAAAAAGCAAGAGATGAATTAGGAAGGAATGAAAAGAAACATAATTGTGTATAACAATTGGTTTTATTAAATGTTTTTAATCAGTTGCACTGAAATATGTATCAACGCTATTTTAAAGTAAACATAACAAAATGTGAGGTAATATTGATGCATAAGTATTTTAAGCCAACCTCAAAGACTACAGCACACAAACCGGATTGGAGGCAATGGATTTTTTTTAATACACTGGGCCCTCACACAAATGTTAACCTAACTTGCCAGATGGTTCGTTGCACTGAACCATCTGGAAAGTTGTCGTTGGAAAGTGACTTGGAACTGGCAGGTGCTTTCAAAGAAAATCTGGCAAGCAGCAGAACCATTTGAGTCTGCCCTTTATCAACAACATAAGTGAAGCCGTCTGCAACAAGAGGCTGATAAAAAAATCAAGTGCTTGCCTGTCAGTCCGATGCCAACCATAAAAAGTAAAAAACAAACATAAAATGTCCAGCTCTGATATACTTCATCACACACCAGCAGGTGTGCCAACCCTGGTGAGACAGCTTCATTGTTTTACAACTTACACAAGTCACTGTAATAGATGCAGGTTTAAAACCAATTATATCATATTTGATACATACATGAGTTCTTGAGACCTCTGTATCATCAGTGTGATATTTTTGTTCCTAAAACCTTTAGTTACACAATCAGACAAATAATGAACAGAAAGTCTATACAAGATTATAAAGGAATGCCTGTTTCACAAATTATTCAAATACATTTTCTAATTTTTGCTATAAAAAATGTTTTTTGTTTCATTTTTCAGAGAGACAACTTAATTTGAAAATATTACAATGATTTTATTGTTTAGGCTTTTTAAAGCGTTAACTATAATCATGGTGGTCATGGCAGAGCAGGTGAAAATGCTCTTAGTGACCATAATCATCATGTATTTACTGCTTAGTTTGCTGTTAAACAGCCATAGTGTAAATTGGGGTATTACACTTTTATTGATGAGCCATTACTAATTGATGTGAGATTGTTCCTCATTCATTTGCTGTTGGTTTGTTTATGCTGTCGCAAATATAGTTGGTGTCTTTGTTTGTTGATTTATTAAAGCATCTGAAGTGTATAACCCCCATATTTCAATTCCTTAAACAGAGTCAAGTGCCTCAAGTGCAGAAATCAAATCAACCGCACATTGTAGGTAAAAGAATCAAATCTGCATTTTACAAACTGAAGGATCTGAATTTCTCCACTGCCATGCTCAGAAATCCTGCACTCGTTCTTCTCTGGAATCCCTGATCCCAAATGTGGGGCTCGCAGCCCAGCAAGATGAATTCTCTCATGTTAATGAAATGGTGCTAGAGTGTGTTCCTTTGTGTGTGCATAAGAGACACAGGAGAGGTGGCAGCTGGTTGTCACAGTGGGCAACAGGATGGTTATTCTGTCAGAGCTGGCACAGGGGAATGACATCACCTGTCACATTCTTTAATTAACACCTTAGTGTGTTTGTGTGTGCATGCCTGAGTGTGTTTGAATTACTGCTGCTGCCAGGACATAAATCTGTTTACATAGTCACACTGAGAGAACTTTTTTTCTCTTTGGGGACACCAAGTCAGTCCCATAACATAAATCATAAGGTTTCTGATTCATTATAAAATGTTATTTTTTAGGTTGCAGTCAGAATGATGTAAGCTATAGTCCCAGTTAAAGTTAGAGGAGATCTACAGGAAAGGGAAGTTGAATCCCCCACTTGAGTAACACAACAGAGAGAAACACAACAGTCTGTGTTATGTCTGTCACTTTTATGCTGAGCTTAATTAGCATCCCAGTGAGTGTGTCATAATGAGAGAAAGTGAGTGTGTGTGCATAAGCCTGCTTTTGTGTGTATGGTTGTGTGTGTCTCAATGACAGTAGAGGTCACTCATACAGGTTTAATCTGGACTCACATCAGGAAGTAGGGTGGCTTCGTCCGGTCTGATTGGAGTTTCCATCGGCAACCCAGAGGTTTACCAGCTGCACCGATGATCTACTTCCTAACGATGAAATTCTCTCCCTGTCTAATTCTCTCTTTTCCTCTCACATCCTCACTTTGTCAGGGATGAGTTCACAGTCACACTTTTCCTCTCATTACCCTGCAACGAACTGGACCTTTAGACAACCTGTCACACCTCAGAGTAGCGATTAGACTATCTGCCACTTCTGCACTTTCCAGGTTAAAACATGTGTTTAGCAAAGCACTCTAGCTTGGCTTGGTAGGTTTAAGTGCGCTCATTTCAACTGTAATTATGTAGAACTCTAGAGTTCAGGGCTGTTTTTATAAATATGTAAGTCAAAGATTTACTCCCACTAAAATTACTGCATCATTAAGAAAGATTACTAGTCATACAGTGCATCATGATCTGTTGCTGCTAAAGCTGCTAAAGAAAAACTAATCTGTTAAATTGCCCAGGTAGGAAAGCTAAATCGTTTCTAAGCTAAATCGTTTCTGAATCTTTATATTTGCAACTAAGGCTGAATTTGACAATATGCTTTCACAACAGCCATGTTACACTGTGGCTTAGATTCAACAATTTGTAGGAAGCAAATCATACATATTTTCACTTTTAATCATGGTATCAAAGAGGTCCAGCAGATTCATTCATCTGTACATCTACTGTGTGTGTCTCCTATACTGGTTTGCCCTATAAAGATTAGATAAAACACTACCAAATTAGATTGTTTATTTTAACCAAAACATTTTTTGGACACAAACAACCAGATTAGCGAAATTCAACTAATGTTTTGGTTGCATTGGCCGATCTATTTTTAGGGTGTAAATCTATTAAAGTGCTATATTTATAAAGTTCAGTTTTAATTCAATCCAGTTTATTTATATAGCACCAATTAACAACAGATGTAATCCCAAGGCACTTTACTGATACAATATTGATAGATTGGTTAAAAGTTTCTGTCAAGGAAAAACAGTGGATTTCATCCAGTCATTGACTTGCAATGCTCCTCCTGGATGAGCTTGCAACACTGATTTTCACTAGCATTTTCTTGTTGAATCTTTAGCAATCCCCCACACCAAGCATGCTTTTAGTGACAGTGAAGAGAAAAAACTCCCTTTTAACAGAAAGAATCTTCCAGCAGAAGCAGGCTCAGTATAAACGGCCATCTACTGAGGCCGACAGGGTATCAAGGAGACAGAGGCAGGTGTACAAAAAGAATCAAAGACAAAAACGTTAACTGTTATCTAGCCTGACAGGTAGCCCCATCCAAGAAACACATGGCCAGGCAAATGAGCTGTGAGCCAGCTCCCCCGTCAGAGGATGAAAGAGAGCACACACAGTTAATCACAATAAGAGAAACAGAACTACAATGAAAAACAGGCTAAGAATAAAACTGGTAGCTGGTTCCACAGGAGAGGAGCCTCATAACTAAAATATCTACCTCCCATTCTACTTTTAGACATTCTAGGAACCACAAGTTACACTGCAGATTAAAAGCAAAGTGCTCTGTTAGGAACATAAGGAATGATCTAGGGCTCTATATGTAAGAAGAGATTTTTTAATTCTATTCTGGATTTAACAGGAAGCCAAGTAAAGGAAGCTAGGATAGGAGAAATATGATCTCTCTTTTCTACCTGTCCAGGGTGTACCCCGCCTCTTGCCTATTGACTGCTGGCGATAGGCATCAGCACCCCTCCCGACCCCACTCGGGAAAAGCATGTCAGATAATGGATGGATGGATGGATGGATGGATGGATGGATGGATGGATGGATGGATGGATGGATGGATGGATGGATGGATG
>NW_015151485.1:126029-140758 GCF_000732505.1 Cyprinodon variegatus | reverse complement strand
GCTTAGGTGCTAACCAAACTGGATCAACACTGCGGCATTGAGGCAAGGTCTGAAGGCCGGTTATATACTGCAGGTCCTCCTGATGACGAGATGCGCCTCAGGTGTGTTGGAGGCTCAGCTTCAGGAGGATCCACGGCGCACTCTGCTGGAGACGGATGGTACCGCTCCAGATCCCAACAACTAGTGCCTTGTTTTTTTATACGGCGGGACCACAGGCCGGACTTTTTTTTGGTCTGATAGATTATACCGATTTTTCATAACGTGAAACTATATATTATGACTTTTAACTGTGAAAAGAAAAACAACAACCAAACACTTATAATAATGCCTCAAATTCCAACAGCTGTTGCCAGGTGATGCCACCAGCTCAGGCTCATTCACTATCTGTAATAACAAGCAATTAAATGGGTATGCCGATAAAGTGGCCACTGAGATTAAACAAATCCAGATATAAACTCACTATGAATATGTGTTTTATTGCATTTTCTGTGACTCTTTATTTCTTGCTCTCTTTTATGTTAACTGGTTTGTTTTTATTCATCTTTACCAATGGTATAAGGTTAAAGTCTACTTATTTTGGTCCTCATTTTCATGTCTTTTTCTCTCACTTCTTCTGCTTTGCTTGTTTTCAACCTCCTGAAATTTGAGTACTTTATCATATGGGCCCTAGTGACAGCAAAGCATTAATCCTGGCTCCTCTCTCACATGGACTAGCACAGATACATATATATGAGCAAAAACATCTGCGTGCATGTATGCTCCAAAAAACATCCACATGGTCCAAAATATAAATGCAGAGACACTTACACACAATGCAACCTTGGTAAGGATGACAGATTTGGAAACAGATTCGATCTCTCTTCAGCCTAACTGTAGTTTATGTTCATTTTATTGCCACACAGCTCAGCAGGCAGGGTAAAGAAAAAGAAATAAATGAAAAACTACCCTGACATTTACAACATCACACAAACGTCAGTACAGCAATGAAAGTTAACACAATCAATAGATATGCAAAGCACTGCATACTGTTCTACCCATCATGATAAACAGCACAATAAGCATCACAGAATTTTGTACCAATGTGCAAAGATACTAGTTATATACTAAAGTTCACTTTTTTGGAGCAAAAAATAACTTTGATTCCAGAAGAAAGCATAAGAGACAAAACACCATAAAATCAGATGTATCTTCCCTGTAGTATATGGCAGTAAACAGCAAAATGAAAGCTGGCAGAAGAGATGGATACAAGCATTTCTCACCCTGATGTCGCACTGTAATACTCCAAAGGTTTTGTTCAATATTACTGTCCATCATAAACATTTTGTCTTCTATGTCATTAAATCTATCAACACAAAAATCAATGCTATAGGTGATTGAGAAGGTATGTAAAAAAACATAAAATAAAGGCAACATACATTACCATTTTTGATCTAATTGATAATTTAGACCATATTAGACCAAATTGATGAATTAGACTAAATGTGCTAATGTGCTTATTTTATTATAGTTTATTATTTTTGAAAAAATATTAATTGAAAAGATAGAAAGCACATACTATTTCTACAGTTTTGACAATTTGTTAAACATGAAAAAACAGGTGCATTTTTTCCATCTTATTTGTTAGTTGTGACAAACACATTTCTATATATTTACCACAACATACAGATCTTATAGATTTTTGGACAGTGAACAGATTTTTAGGAACTCAACGAATTATGAAATAATGTAATTAAGATAACAGAAAACTAATATAGCATGAAACTCCCCCAACAATTCAACAACCACTGCTTTCCTGAGAAAGAGCCAAATCAATCAGCAACAGTCATAATTGAAACAGAAAAAAAAGTTTTCCCAAATCTGGTCCTTCATAGGTCAACTGTCAGTGCACAGGTGCTATGGGCTAGTCCTTGTGATTGATGAGGAACATTTTTTTTTTTTTTTTTTTACACCTTTCCATAGAAATAGATTGCAATATCTATCACCAAATCTCAGTTTGATCACTACCTATAAATGCAATTTAAGATCCCAGAGCAGGAGTTACTATTTCTCTTATATTTATGTATTTTTATTCTGGCCCTTTGGTTAATGTATAGCCTTATACTCTTTCTTACTTCTTGTATCTCTTGTACAATAATATGTAATCTACAAAAGCTTTAAACATGTGAGGAAAAGGTATAGAGGAAAGGTTGGGTGGTCTGATCTGCATATTTAGCGAAGAAAAACCTACAAAAAGCAGTAGATATATATTTAGTACTATACCCTCAGGGAGGGCATTAGAATGGAGACATATAACTCCACGGGGACTGACGTGTGTCTGTGGCAAGATATACAAGATTGACATTTGTGTAGATATTTGTGTAGATACTGGCTGTGGTAAGACAATCAAGGTGCAAAACCCAGATCAAAGAGGCCAAAGCCTCCAAGCATACAGTTACATTGAGATCATAATAGGTAAAGAAAAAACAAAGTTACTGTAACTAAGATCAGGTGATCCAGGTATAAACTGTATTGGGTACATTCTTTAGAAGGCTTTAATTACTGTTCTAGGTCCAATAAATGAAAAAGATTAAAACATCTAATTTTATAAGCTTATCGTTATTTAATTAATTTCACTAATTCTATATGATACTTATCTGAGAATCTAGATTGATAATGTCTCGTACTAAGTTTTAGTTCCGTTCATCATTAATCTGGGACTGCTCCTATTGAACCTGTTCTGGGAAAGCAGAGATGTGCCAAAAAATCGGATTTGGGTCACTTCAGGCTGCAGTGTGAACGTAACTTAAGTCTGCATGCCTACCAAAGGTAGAATAGAATTCAACTTATTGTCATTACACTGTCACAATTACAAAGCAACAAAATAAACTTTCTGCATTGTGGAGTTAACAGTCTTTCTCAGGGACCCAGACTCACAGTCTGTGGGAGTGGGGCTTGACCTCTGAACCTCTGGGACCCAAGCGCAATGGCCTAAACACTAGGCCACCACTCCCCACAACAATCAAAATTTGGTTTAAAAAATGTTTTAAAAGTATTCAGAAAAGTTTTGAAAAATGTATTTTCAAGTTAATGGATTAATAGAATTTGACAAAGCACTAAGGTGACAAAAAGAAAAGCTACAGTGGCTGGAAGAAGAGAGAGAACTACTATATCATGGGCAGACAAATGGCACAGAGCAGCTAACATGCTGGATAAGAGTCAGGTCTTAAACTATGACCAAGGTCAGTTCCTCAGCTACCTGACTCATCCACACTGACATATTTACACCACTCTCTCCTCATTTTTGTGTCTTTACCCTTTTATCCCCTCTTGTTTGTTGCTCTGTCTCTTCCAGGAGCATCCCTGTTCTATCTACAGCTGCTGTACTGGAAAGAAATGCAATCTGAGATATTTGATAATGAAATTGTGTTTATATATAGTATCCAGATGAAGCTGTCTCAGATAATTAGCTAATTATTTTAAGAATGTTGTTCGATATGGGAAACTGGCTATTAATTATTAATAAATGTAAAGGATATTATTTTCAAAGTAAGTCACTACTTACTTTACTTAAAATTAACAAGCTGGGGCACCAGTTAATTATCGAGGAATCGAAGGTGTCAAGTCACTTGGTATAAATGCTTAGTTACTGTACACAAGTAGCTTTTTCCAGGATCTGTACCTTTGTTAAGGATTTTTTTCTTATGGGCTTTTTACCCACTACATTTGAATAAAAAATATATACTTTCCACTCCTTACTCTTTTCAAAGTTCTATACAAATTGATAACAACATGATATAATAGCTGCAACAAAAACTACCAAGCACAAAGATAACCTGTCCAATTGGAGCATTTTGTTTATAGAAAAACACTAATCTTTACATGAATGAAGACATGGAAAACATATTACATAGGTGATGGATCAGATTCCAAGATGCAAGACATTCCATTCCCCTTAAGGAGATTTTCATTGTACGTTGATCTTTTCCGTTTTAATATTATTCATAATTTTAATGCTGTGAGTAGCAGAGCTTTCAGCCTCTCATGTAAGATTTCTATTATCCAGCAGATGATGGCAGATGGGATCAATATTCTCTTCCTTCTTGTAGACGGCTTCACAATGGAGTCTCCAGTCTAGATGTTTATACTTCCCCACCACCTCAACATCTTTTCATGTGATGTGAATAGCATTTGACTTGTAGCTGTTTGTTCCCACACTTACAGTAGTTCCCTTGTTTTGTTAACCTTCAGGATTAGATCATTGTTTAAACAACATTCCAGAGAGCGGTATGTTAGCATTTCTGCTGTACTGGAGGTCAGAGGTGTAAGAAAGAAAACAGAATGGCAAGAGTAGAGTCCCCTGTGCAGCTCCAGTGTGGTTAATTACCCAAGTGGACAGTTGACCCCTCAGTCTCACAAACTGTGGTCTGTTTGTCGAGTAGTCTTTATGCTAGACCATTGTGTGATCCAAATTATGCACATATAGTCTTTTACTTGTAAACTTAAACTGGTCCACTTTCCTTTTTGTAAACTGACTTCCTGCCTGAAACATTCGCTCTGATCCAGATTGATGTGATTTGAAGCGGCAGGCGACAAAAATAGAACAGCTGCCCAATTTAGAGAAGCACTCAGCGGCCTTCTGGGGTGTTCCAGCAAATGTGCTGCATGGCAAATAACTTGAAAAAGATTAACAAGCTACTCTGTTCTAGGTTAAGTCATGTTTTCAGCACAGGTATGAGCACCATATACACCAATGGCAAACCATATTTGTTTTTTCTGCCAATCATCACACCTTTACCTCTGTAACCTTTAATAGGAAGTAAGTGGGAGCCTAAGGCACCCTCAAAGCCTCTGTTAAGATATAATAGTTAATCAGTGTTCCTTACACCTTTTTCCTAGAGCCTATTGCACAACTCCCTAGGAATCCATCTGAAAGACACTTTTGTAAGATCCCAAAGCAGCATTGGTTTTACAGTGAACAGAAATGTTAAATATTTTTTTCTTCACTTAGTAAGTTTTTTCTTATATGTTTGTTTTTGGGAGGGTTTTAAAGAGGCGCACTTCAGTTTATGGAAGATTAAAATGCAATAAACATGCATAATACAACTGCAACACAAGGGCCAGCAGTACCAACAAAGTCTCTGATGGATAATGACTAGAGGCCGTGTTAAAAATATTAATTTTGAGAAGCAATAAGTCAAGAGTATTATTATCTCAGAGCATTAGCCTTGAGACGTAAAAGACTGGCAAATTAGTCAGAATAATTAAAGCCCATGTTTTTTTGGTTTGGTTTCAAAGCCTAGGTAAACTTACTAGGAAATTGCAGGTGAAGATATGCGACATGGCAATGTTGAAGGAAAACAGAAAGTAAAATTTAATACATCGCTGCTCATTGGAAAAATCTAGAAAAAAGCAAAGACAACCATAGAGCTCCAAAAGTGGCAGGGCTGAAATGACAAAGAGATAAGTAATCAGTGGTGATTTGGATGAGCTGTGACAAAACCAAAGCAGGGAAGCTGAGGAATACAGACAAATAAACACGAAACATGTTGAGACACAAAGAAACAATTAAAGAAGAGGAAAATATAAAAAATAAAACAGAAATAATAGCATACAAGAAAAACAGAATACAAGAATAGACCAGGCCACTAAGCACAAAAGCAGGAACCTAAATTGCAATACCAATAAATAAATACACAGAAAAAAATTGTAAACAAAAAGAAGTCAGAACTCAAATACGTCAGAATTGTCATAACCACAATGTTGTTACCTATTAATTAATTTGCAGAAAATAATGCCACACAGTTATTGAAAGTCCCAAAGCAACATGTTGAAAAACCAAGGGTAAATGATTTTGTCTAAGATTCACACAGGTACATGTTAAGACAATCATAATCTTCAAGCTCAACAATACACAGAGCTGGAGTACTTTTCACTCATCTCTTGAATTTGTTCCAGAAATGTTACATGCATCTGTTGCTGCCTTCATGATATATGGTCCCCACATGTTTGTCAGTTTACTATTAATAGCTTGTTTGGCAATGAGCTTAATTGATTTCCTCGTGAGCTAATTGATTGCAAAGCAACAAGGAGATTTGTTTTGGAAAGTAAATCTAGATGATTGCCTAGGAGATTAACAACAAAGATAAACAAAGGGGGGAGGAAAAAAGAATATTTGCTCATTCTGCTAATTAAGACTGATAGTTTGACCTCAGTATCTCAATGAGTTTTACTCCTTGTGACATGTATTGTCTTATTTTGCAAACATATTGACATGAATTTGAAAGTGTTCAGATTGTTACTAACTCTCAATATTTTTTTATGTTTCTTTAGTCATCTGTCTTCCTCTTTCCAGAGTTCCTAGAGTGCGAGCGGAGCAGGCGCCAGCCGATGCCGAGCAGCAACCGAATCCAAAGGGGAAATCCAAAGCTGAAGTCAGAAGACAGGTTCAGAAGCCGGAAGAATCCAGGAATGAATCCAAAACAGAACTGACAAACAGAGCAGGCAGGGGCAAGGCGAAACTTGGGATCCACAGGGCAGAAACAGGACACAATCAGGAAAACAGAACAGACTAAAGAGTGCTGGAGTTAGTCTCACCCAAACAGGTGGAAATGATTGGCGTTTCTCAGCCGCAGAACCAATTAGACAGGGGAGCAATGAGAAAACCATCAGCACCAAGACATGTGTTGCCTTTTGCATCTCTGCTTCATTCCCTATCTCTGCCTCTGTCTCCTTGAACTCCAGGCGGCCTCGGCAGATGGCTGCTCACACTGTGTCTATTCTGCTGGAGGTTTCCTCCTGTTAAAAGTGAGGTTTTCCTCTCCACTGTCGCTGCAAGCATGCTTAGTGTGAGGGGTTGCCTTTGAGTCAATCAGTCGATTGCAATCAACAGGTTTTCCTTAGATAGAAAACTTTGAATCAATTTGGCTGTATGATCTGGTGAGTGATAAAGTGCCTTGATATCACATATGTTGTAAACTGGCACTATATAAATAAACCGAATTGAATTGAAATTGAATTCAATCTATTTGTCAAGTCAGAAGGGAATTGTGGCCGTATCTCATTCATATACCAGGAAAATTGAACCAAGGCATATTTGACCAATTATTTAGTAAAATAATTGGTCAAATATGCCTTGCTAAACTTCATAAAACTGAATTAAATGTGTTCTAAAATCTGTTTGGTTGGACGATAATGCCGCGCATTAATCCGGTGTTGTGCCGGCTCTCTGACATGATCTTTCTTCTCTGGAGCAGCAGGAAACTGCCTGTCAGTCTCTAAGAGAACTCCCTGATGAGGCTTTAGCCTTTATGCATTTAGGCAACCAGCAAGAAACTAGTACCCTTAATAAATAACAAGCAAAAATCTGTCACTTCAAGTGAGGCTGGCCTTTTATAGGGTATATGAAGAAGGGGCAGGACAGGGACAGATCATAAAGCTTGCTGCTAAATGCTGATAGGCTAAATACCCTTAAAGATTTGATTGAGTTCATTCAGACAAATGGGGGATTTTTCTCATGGAACTCACAAGGGAAGGAAAGAAACAATAATTCAGCCGGTATATGGCAAACATTTCTGGTTTATGAGAAGCCATTTTAAATAGGGAGTGGTTATTTCACCAAGAAAAATCTCATTCCCGCACATAATCCCAGAATGAAGAAATAGACCATTATATAATTGATTGATATATTGTTTTTGTGGTCTTGCTTATGTGGGAAAAACAACTAGGAAACTAAAACAGAGGATGAGTTACCACAAAAGTTCCAAATATAGAAATGACAGTGCTGTACATTTTAGCGATACACATCAAGCAATCTCCTCATTACGTTTTTGTGGTATGGAACAGGTAAACCTGCCACCTGGAGAAGGGGACAATGTCAAGCAATTAAAGCAGCTTGAAGCTAACAGGATTCACATCCTTCAAACATTGGCTCCAAAAGGTGTGAATGATGAATTGCTATTAAGTATCTTTCTTTGATGGGCAACTATGCATTTTTGTATGTTAAGGATTTGTAAGTTATTATGTTTCAGAAAAGATAATATGAACTCTGTATTGTATCTAAAAAAATTTTATAGATTTTTGATGATCGATGTTTTTGAAGATTAATCTAAGTTTTGATTATTCGTCTTCTCTGATGATTTCTGTTCTATATTTGTAATTTGTCCTTACATATTGGCTATGTTCTTTGTTGTTTGTTCTCAATCATCTAATGACCCATTTGTTCCTTCTGGGTTTGCATGTGGAAATGAAATTTGTTGGTAAAATGACCATTCCCTATTTATCTAGCAAGTTCGACAGTGTGCAAAAGTCCTCTTTAAAGTTTTTAGTTTTTATGGTGAAACTGGGAAATTTTGTTAAGATCAGTTCTAGTAGGAGACAGCTTTGTTACTAGATTTAATATGAATATACAGACTGACCTACAGTACTGATCTTTGTATGAGTTTCCCAATAAAGAGTAGATGCTGCAGTTACGTGAGGGTTTGTTAACCTGCTAATATTATACACTACTGCCAAAAGTGCTCACCTGTCTAGTCTTGCATAATAATCCATATGGGTTATTATGAGAGATAAAGTTGGTCAAGCCTTTGCTGCTAAAACACCTTTAACTTTTCTGTAAAGGACGTCAACAAAGTTTCAGAGTTTGTTTATGGAATTTTTTTAACATTCTTCATGGAGCACATTTATGAGGTCACACAATGATGTTTGACGAGAATGCCTGGCTCATTCTCTGCTCTGATTCATCCCAAAGGTGTTCTATCGAGTAGAGCTCAGAATTCTGTGCAGGCCATTTAAATTCATCCACACCAGACTTTGCTGTCCATAGCATCTTTATGGACCTTGCTTTATGCACTAGTGAAAAGAGAGAGAAAGGGGTCAGCTGTAAGCCGTTACCACAAAGTTAGGAGCATGGAATTGTCCAAAATGACTTAGTATGCTGAAACATTCAGAGTTCCTTTGATTGAAATTAAGCGACCATCCCAGCTTCTCGAAAACAACTCTACAAAATAATCACCCCTCCACCAAACTTTACATGTGCCTCAAAGCAGACAGACAAGTAGTGGAGTCCTTGGGACCAGACTCATCAGACTCATCCATCAGATTTCAAGATAGAAAAGAGTTGTTTGTAGCTCCAGAAAGTGACCTTAACCCTCCCTGATACACACCAATTGACATGAATTGCGGAGATCCAGTTTAGTAAAAACCTTAGCTCCCTGAATCTGATCAAATGCGGTGTTAATCAGGGGAATAGGGTACCAATTCTTAACCGTAATGTTATTGAGCGACAAACCATAATCTACTGCCACACTAGTGCCAAGTAATAAACCAAGCCTCCCACATTCTCTATTCCTGCTCCAAATGAGGTCACGGTTTGGCGTGGTGGGGTCTTCCTTCTTTTTTAGTTATTTAGGATTAAGTGTTTTGTAAATATTTTCTCAAAATACCATTTTTGGTCTTTTGAAAGACAATTTATTCTCAAGTTTCAAAACTGTTTTCTCAATTGTAGGAAAAATTGTCAATTTATTATTGTCAATTGTCAATATCTCTGTATGTGAAAATGTAGGTTTTGTTTAATATTAAAAAAAAAAAAATATATATATATATATATATATATATATATATGGGCATAGGACAATAACACTAAAGTAAAGTATAGAGAAGAAACAAAAAATTACCAGCTTTTGAGTTTGAGTGCACATTGTTGTATAATATTGTGTGTATGTCAGTGTGCATATACTGTTTAGTGTGTCTATGTTGTTCACAGGTCCATATTTCCCACAAGGCTGTGCATGAGCTGGATAACGGTTATTCCCCAAGGAAGATGAAAATGGCACTTTCATTGTTGTCTCAATGATGTATTGTGGGGAAACCCCTTGGGGCAAGAGCCAGTTATTTAGACATCAAATTAAGACTGAAGAAAAAAAAATACACCCTCACACAAACACCTACACACATATATGCAAACCACAACAAAAAAGGGATAGACATGGTTCCTTATTAGCAGTGATATTGATTTACAGGTATGATTTTACATAGGCAATCACTAAATTAAGCAAACAAATACACAAAAGGTGTATACAATACAATTTTGCTGTATTGTACTGTAGTGTTACTGCTGTGCAAGTAATGCTCACTGTGTGGTGCCACTTGCAATCACCAGTTGCAGCTGCCTTAACTCAGCTAGGTTTCCCACTACCTTGTACGCATCTGTGAATAGTGTCTGAAGTGAATTTAAAGCTTTAAACGTTTTGTGAGAGAACTTGTGTACAAAACATTTGAAATCCAATATTTCGACAAAAGAGATCACGACCTCCAGTGATGAGGGGGCTGAAAAATCATTCAGCTCAAAAGATCTATCCATGGTTAAACTGCTGTCATGATCTGGCCTGTTTGCTCCTCCCTAATTAGTAATTCCTCTCACCTGCCCTTTTCCCTCCCTGCCTTAATTATAAATTATTCCTCTCACCTGTTTCCTCTGGTTTATATTCAGTTCAGCAAGAGCATTCAGTGCCAGATCATTGCTTGTCTTTCTGTCAGTCTTTCTGTTCAGTTTTATTTGGTTCATGTCCTGGATCCTAGCTGCCAGTGGAAAGAGGGTTTTAGTGAGGAGACCAGTTTAAAGTCCTGCTTCAAGTTCCGGTTCCTAGGTCCTGTCTCGGCTACCCTCTTCCACTGTGCCTGCCTGTTTGCACCTGATCTTGTCTGCTCCTGTGTGTGACCACCTGGTCATGCTTCTGGTCCCAGTCAGACTCTGAACCCTCCTGGAAGCCTGTGGATGCCTGGAAGTCTGGATCCTGCCACCTGTTTCTGTTCCTGCCTGATCTGGATTCTGCCTGTTCTCTGTTCCTTTCTGTTCTGGATCCCTCACCAGGATCAGCTTCCAGCATAACCTCTGGGACTGCAGCACTGGGGACACTTGTGGTCTGGACTGTTAAACCAGGTAAGTGACCAACCCAGATAATCATATATCAATTTATTGTGGTCACTTACCTGTGTATTCCTCCCTAGAGTGTCTGAGATTGGGCAGTGCCCCGCCCCCCGCCTGCAGTGTCCGCGAGCCACAGCTCTGCTTTGTTTGTTTTATTTAATAAACGTTTGAACTTTCCTACTGACTGTCTCGCCTTGAATACTGGGTCCATCTGTCCTCGGTTCATGACAACTACCAGCTCCTGTCTGCTCACTGAGGGGTGCTTGGACTATATCAAGAGTCACATAGCCAATATAAGGGACACAAAGAAAAATACTTCCAAGGAGTGATATGGCAAGTAGTACTTACGGGCAATGGTACCGATGCATGTTTTTGGCAAGGAAGTGATGATTTTGTCACTCGCAGAGGTGGGAAATTTTCTCCACCTGGTTACTAGGAGGAACATTTTTTTTACCAGGCCCTCAAAGATTTTACTGGCCACTATTTTCCCTTAAAGCAATATAGTGTTCTGTGAGGCCATGCCTTTTAGAAAAATATCAGATGTTTTCTGTATTTTAAGACATCAAGGTTAATCTTACTTTTGATAGGGATAACTTGTGCCATCAGTATAAAGTTTGATAAATATTACAATGATAATCACAGAAAAGGGTTTAATCAGAACCAACCAGGCTCAGTTTTTCTGTTTCCATACTTTCCCAGCAGTCTTTGTCAATTCTGTTAGCTCTTGTGTTAGCCAATAAATATCACTAGAACATAAATATCATCATGATCAACAGATAGTGAATAGTTGAAAATGAACTCCCTGTAGCTCTATGACATGAGAAGCCATAAACAATTCTGAAAGAAAACTTTCTTTTCTACTATATGTACTGTAGTGTTGCAAGCTTGGAATGTGGGTAGTAAAGTCCCCCCTAAGGGTCAGCCAGAATATTGGGTACAATGGGGAAAAGCTGCACAGTGTACAAAATACCTCAAGTTGTTGGCAACCTTATAGTGCTTGATGCATAAACCAGCCCTTGTCTGCCTGTTGAGCATGCAAATGTCCATGGCGTCAAGTACGTGGCTGTATGTAAGCGTATTTAACGTCTCTTTCCTAAGGTTCCTGTTCAGTTGGTCTTCTTTTACTGATAATGGGAGAGAACTAGTGCAACACCGGTCTATTGCTGAGAAGTCAGTTGTAGAAATTGAAAAATATTGAAAACCATGGCTCGTGCACTGTTAAAATCTACCTGCCAATTCATAACTTTATATTGAGTCAGTGGTATGTGTGAATTAATAATTAATTAATCAGTCCTTGATTCATTTCAGCTGTGACTACATTGTAATTTACAAAAATGTTTCATGCTGTCGGCCGGGCAGTGAGGGAGCTGCTCCAGCCGCTTACAACGCCAACAAGGGGGGCGTCGACAACCTGGACAAGCTCCTGGCTGCCGACAGATGATGCACTGCTGGAATACGGCCCTGTTTCACAACCTGCTCGATGTGTCCGTGTACAACGCCTTCGTCCTCTGGTGTGGGACGGTTGCTGTTTGCCGTACCGGTAGGGCTTCGTCCTGGACAGCCTTCTGAAGCTGGAAATTATGCACGCCGAGTGCAAGGCCCGGCGCCTGGTGGGCGTTTGGCTCTCCTTCTTTTCCCAGGGAGGCGGCAGGGAGAACAGTCTGTGGTGTGGGTACGAGGAGTTGCCGATGATGTTACAGGTTCGAGGTGCGCAGCGGCGGGAGGAGAAATCTTTAAAGAGGAAAGGTTAGCCCCAACGATCCTCTCTGCTGTTCTTGCCACTCTCCCCGCGTTCTTCCAGTCTGAGGTGCCGCGGTTTCCACACAGCACGGCAAGACAGCTGGTCAGAACACTCTCTATGGCGCTTCAGTAGAAGGTCGCAACGTATATACATGGCTGAAGAGTGTCTGCCCTCGGGTCCGAGGGCCCACTTCATCTTTTGTTTCGCCTGTTGACTTGGGACGTAAAAAGCCTCAGCGTCCCAAGTGAGGACATGCGGCCTTCAATAACCTGCTGAGATCCCGGTCCCCCTGCAGCCACCATGGCATTCAAGCGCTTCTAAGCGTTCTCCTTTTTGGTGAGGTTCGACAACAGGATCACTCGGGCAGAGCGAGGCGCCAGGAGGCTGTTCCTGCTTGGCCTCCGGGGAGGTCTGGTCTCCTTGCTGGTGGAGCGCAGGGCCCTTGTGCCCCGCCCCTGCTTTACAACCCGGCTTGTGTCGGACGCTTGCGAGAGACATCTCGAGGGAGGCGGGCAAAGAGGAGGGAGGTGTGAAGGGGAGGAAGACGGGGAAGGAGGAGAGGACGATGGATGGAGGGGGGCAGAAGGCGTATCACCGAGATGCCCTCCTCGAAAAAGAAGAGGTTTTCTGCCCGCGCAGCAGGGATTGCAAGATCACCTCAGTGTGTCTGTGGAGAGTACGACTCCTCATGCTGTTGAGTGTTCAGGAGTTCGCTGAACGCGGCTGTCTTCGGACCTTTGAGCCTGTCGGGCCCTATCTGATCTGTTTGTCTGACCTGTCTTCGGACTCCTGTTGGATTCTGTCTGCTTATGACCTTGGATCTGCCTTCTGACTTCCCTCTCAGGATTTTCCTGCCTTCCTTCATATGCTCGGATCTAATCTTCTGCCAGTTCTTTAGCCTTTAGGGCTTCAGCGTCTGGAACTCTCTGTTTGGTAACCGCTTGGCTCTAGAAATATTAGATATATTTATATTGCTGTAGTTGTAAGATGCTTGATTTTTCAAAGATCTTAGAATGAAGTTTTTATCTTTACTGTACTTGAAATGTTAAGTTAGATTTGAAATCCACAATGTTTGTGGACTTCTCTTCAGCGTTTAACACCATCCAGCCCCACCTACTGGTGCAAAAGCTTTTACAACACTTCCAACTGGACTCTAGCATCTCCGGCTGGATACTGGACTTCCTCACCAACCGATCCCAGCGAGTGAGAGTAAACGACCATCATTCTGGACTGTCTTTTACATCTACAGGTTCTCCTCAAGGTTGCGTTTTATCTCCAATTCTTTACATCCTCTACACTGATGACTGTCGTTCTAAAATTGAAAATCGCCACATTGTCAAGTTTGCGGATGATACTGTCATTGTGAGCTTGCTGGAGGACAGTGAAACAGCACATGGCCCCATCATGGACTATTTCAGAAACTGGTGTCAGGAAGCAATGCTGGAACTGAATGTCACTAAAACAAAGGACATGTGTATCGATTTTAGGCACAAGACCTGCAACCCCTCTACAACCATTATAAACGGGCAAGACATTGCAATTGTTCATCAGTATAAATATCTTGGGTCTATAATAGATGACAAATTAACTTTCAACAGCAACACAGACATGCTATGTAAGAAAGGGCAGCAGCGCTTATACTGCCTGAGAAAGTTAGCCAGGTTTCAGGTTGACAAAACTCTAATGACCATGTTCTACAGATCTTTTATAGAGTCCATACGTACCTTCTCTGCCATCTGCTGGTACGCTCTTCTTAATGTAAAGAACAAAAATGCCATATCTAAGATTATTAAGGTGTAGTAAGATCACGGGTGTTCAACAGAAAAACATGACTGAAATATATGAAGATCAGGTAATCAGGAAGGCTGAGTCCATTTTGGATAATTATACCCATCCCCTACATAACGAATTTCAGTTCCTACCCTCTGGTTCCCGTTTTAAATACCCACCAGTTCGGACCAACAGATACAAACACTCCTTTATTCCCTCTGCTCAGACAGCCATATGTTGCATGCATTCAGGCCTATGCTCTCATTTGCACATATTTATTTACTTTTTATTATTTATTAAATTTATTTTACATTT
>NW_015151485.1:124799-126014 GCF_000732505.1 Cyprinodon variegatus | reverse complement strand
TTTAAATATTTATGTGTTTCTTGTGCTTCTTTTATTTTTTATCTGTGATTTGTGAAATGTGAACATGTGTGTGAAAGGTGTACTACTACTGCACAAAATTGCCTATACTGGGACAAATAAAAGCTACTGAACTGAACTGAACTGAAATTTTATGAGCTGCTCAGTGAGGCAGTGAGTGGCACTGCTGCCTTGCAGCAAGAAGGTTCCGGGTTTGATTCCTGGCTCAGGGTCTTTCTGGATGGAGTTTACATGTTCTCCCTGAGCATGCGTGGGTTCTCTCCGGGTACTCTGGCTTCCTCTTACAGTCCAAAAACATGACTGTTAGATTAATTGGCTTCTCTTATTCCTCCTTAGTTATGAGTGTGTGCATGAATGGTTGTTTCTCCTGTTTGTCTCTGTGCTACCCTATGATCGACTGCTGACTTGTCCAGGGTGAACTCTGCATGGATGGATGGATTTGAAATTTTAATTTAGGTACTGTTTTGTTAAGAGAGAGTAGTTTGATAACAACTGAATTGATCTGATCTGTTTGTCAGAGTTTCATTGATCATTAGAAAACAATTACTTGGAAAGAAGTTTGATGTTAAATGAGCAGAGGGGGAACCAGGCGAGGAGGGCAAGAAAACAAAAAAACAGAGTCCACAACAAAAAACAACCCACCCAGGGTGAGCGAGGGCAACAAAAGGTCTCTGGAGGTGGACGAGGGAGAGTCTCTGGAGGCCGGCCGTGGGGCCGGAGGCGAGGAAGAGACTCAGGAGGCCGGCCGTGGGGCCGGAGGCATGGCAGACGTTCTGGAGGCCGGCCGTGGGGCCGGAGGAGTGGCAGACGCTCTGGAGGCCGGCCGTGGGGCCGGAGGTGAGGCAGACGCTCTGGAGGCCAGCCGCGGGGCCGGAGGCATGGCAGACGCTCTGGAGGCCGGCCGTAGAGCCGGAGACGAGGCAGAGTCTCAGGAGGCCGGCCGCGGGGCCGAAGGCGAGGCAGACGCTCTGGAGGCCGGCCGTGGGTCAGGCGACGAAGGAGGGTCTATGGAGGAGGGCGGCGATGAAGGAGGGCCACTGGAGGACGGCGTCTCCGTTGCTGCAGGAACCTCGAAGGAGGACGACGTCTCCGTTGCTGCAGGAACCTCGGAGGAGGACGACGTCTCCGTTACTGCAGGAACCTCGGAGGAGGACGACGTCTCCGTTGCTGCAGGAACCTCGGAGGAGGACGACGTCT
>NW_015151485.1:119145-123199 GCF_000732505.1 Cyprinodon variegatus | reverse complement strand
AACCTCGGAGGAGGACGACGTCTCCGTTGCTGCAGGAACCTCGGAGGAGGACGACGTCTCCGTTGCTGCAGGAACCTCGGAGGAGGACGACGTCTACCCTTGCTGCAGGAACCTCGGAGGAGGACGACGTCTACGTTGCTGCAGGAACCTCGGAGGAGGACGACATCTACGTTGCTGCAGGTAGCTCCAAGGGGAACACCGCCTCTGTTTCAGCGGCTCAGCAACTGTCTCAGAGGGGGCCGCCTTCTGCGGCTCTGGAACAGGCTCAGAGGGGGCCGCCTTCTGCGGCTCTGGAACAGGCTCAGAGGGGGCCGCCGACTGCGGCTTAGGAACAGGCTTAGAGGGGGCAGCCGACCGCGGCTCAGGGACAGGCTCAGAGGGGGCCGCCGACCGCGGCTCAGGGACAGGCTCAGAGGGGGCCGCTGACTGCAGCTCAGGAACAGGCTCAGAGGGGACAGCTGACTGCGGCTCAGGAACAAGCACTGAGGGGGTCACCGACTGCGGCTCAGGAACAGACTCGAAAGGAGCCGCCGACTGCGGTTCAGGTACAGCCTCCGAGGGGGCTTGGAACGCCCGCCGAGGGCTCTTTGAGGCTTGGAGCGCCCACAGAGGTCTTTTGGAGGCTTGGAGCGCCCGCAGAGGGCTATTTGAGGCTTGGAGCGCCCGCAGAGGGCTCTTGGAGACTTGGAGCACCCGCAGAGGGTTCTTGGAGGCTTGGAGCGCCCGCAGAGGGCTCTGGGAGGCTTGGAGCGCCCGCAGAGGGCTCATGGAGGCTTGGTGCGACCGCTGAGTGGCTCTTGGGGGCGTACTTCCACATACCCCAAACTGAAGCCCTTTTGAAAGCTTGCTCAGGGGTCTCTGGAGGGCACAGAGCAGGCTCAGGGGTCTCTCGACGGCACAGAGCAGGCTCAGGGGTCTCTCGACGGCACAGAGCAGGCTCAGGGGTCTCTGGACGGCACGGAGCAGGTTCAGGGGTCTCTGGAGCTAGGCTAACTGGTTCGCTAACGGGTTCAGGTGCTAGGCTAACTGGTTCGCTAACAGGTTCAGGCGCTAGGCTAACTGGTTCGCTAACGGGTTCAGGCACTAGGCTAACTGATTCGCTAACGGGTTCAGGTGCTAGGCTAACTGGTTCGCAAACGGGTTCAGGCGCTAGGCTAACTGGTTCGCTAACGGGTTCAGGTGCTAGGCTAAAAGGTTTGCTAACAGGTTTAGGCGCTAGGAAAAATGGACTGTTAATGGGTTCTGAAGCTAGTGAAACTGGAACGCTGACGGACTCTGAAGCTAAAGATACAGGAATGCTAACGGGCTCTGAAGCTAAGGAAACTGGAATGCTAACAGGCTCTGAAGCTAGGGAAACAGAAATGCTAACAGGCTCTGAACCGGCATCTGGCTGGCGGGGAGCTGATGGAGGTGGCAGGAAAGGGAAAAGATCTTCCCTCTCCCCATAAAAGAAGCTCCAGAGATCTGACTCAGGTATATGGGGAGCTCTGACTGCGTGGGGTGTGACTAGTGGACCTAATTTGAGTTTTCTGGTGGATGGTGCTAACTGTTGATCAAGGAGGTGTTTACAGAAACGGAATGAACTGACCTGGTGAGGATGGGGACTGAGGCTTGCAGCTGGCTGAACGACCGGAAGAGTGGAGGCGTCAAGCCGACCCGCCGGAAAGGGAGTGGAGGCGTCAGGCTGACCCGCCGGAGAAGGAGAGGAGGCACCAAGCTAACCCGCCGGAGAGAGAGTGGAGGCGTCAGGTTGACCCGCCGGAGAGGGAGTGGCCTTCCTGCCCTGGCGGCGGTTCCTATACCTGGAGGTGGCAGAAGGCAGGGGGGAACCAACAGCTGCTGAAGGTGGAGGTACGGGTACAGAGGTTTGAGTGATAACTTGGAGTGGTGGTCTGGGTGGTAAAGGTTTATTGGATAATTTTGCAAAGGTGTCCTGAATGTTCCATTTAATTCGATCTGTATATCCGGTTTGTAGAAAGAAAGTCTGGAGTCCTGGATTTTTATTGAGTTGAGTGAGGAGAGATTTTGCTGATGCTATCCGATCCCAGGGTGGAGAAATGGTGGAGAGATTGTGTATTAAAAGTCTGAGAAGTTTGAGGAATTCACTTGCCTGGTCTTCTACTGGGTCCATGTTGGCTGGACCCTTCTGTCAAGAAATGGTGTATGTAGAGGAGGGCCCAAATGCAGAGACGAGTTGGCAGAGGTGAATTTAAGTGGTTTAATAAGGTTCTCAGGCACTGAGGCAGGAATCAAAAATCCAACAAAATAACTAACGAACCAGAACCAATATGACATCAGGGGAAAACCAAAATCTAGGAACCAGGGAGAGACGGGGAAGGCAGACAGACGATGACGAGAGGTTAGACGAGGATCCAGCAAACAGGAACTGAAGAGGGAGGGCTTTTAAAGGGGACAGAGACAGGGAGAGGGCTAATGAGGGAATTGAAAACAGGCGAGGGCTGAACAGAGAATAGAGCAAGAGAAAGAGGACACAAGAGGGCAGCAGAGGACAACAAATGGAAAACCTGGAAGACAGGAACTAATAAGAAAACAACAACAAAATAATAATCAAATAACTAGGATAAAGAAACATGGTGAAAAGAAAACTAAACACTAGAAATCAAGGAGCAAAAGAAAAACATAACAGAAACAGAAACCTAACAGAGAACCTTTGATGTAGTTAAGCTACTTTTGTCATCTTATTGTAGCTTAGCTTGCTACATTTCTCTGGTGGGAAGCTTTACTATAGTGAAGCTTCATTGAAGAATAACTTGTAGATTACCTCACAACAAAACTACAAAAGTAGCATTTATGTTTTAACATGTATGCGAGGACTTGTAACATTTGTACGAAATACATAAAAAATGCCTGTGCTTTCTATGCATGTGTTGTAATAACAGTCTCTGTCTATGAGATACAAGCTCAGCAGAAGAATGGTGCTGTGCTTTGTGCAAAGAGAGAAAACCTCTCCCAGCAGAGGGCCTTGTGGCTGTAGTAAAACTTGCTGTATAATGAGAGTTAGAAAGGAGCTGTTGTTGTGAGAGCCCGTTTTTTACCAGAGACTGTGACTGGAGAATATCCTGCTTCTTGTTTTAGTAAGAGGGCATTCTGGAGGAATAAATGGACCCAAGTTTCTGACAAACAATCCTGCTTCTATGTTTCTTTCTATGGTTCATTAACGCTGCACACAAGTGAGGGAGTTAACCCCGGAATATGGACTACTGTCAGCCCAGGAGGACGTGTCTCCCCTGTACAGGAAACGTTAACACCAGGAATCACTGTCACATTTTGAAGCTTTAAACCAAAACCACAATTTCTTGATGTAGAAGGAGGAAAAACAGCTTGAGCCACAAAAGATATTTTGAGGCTGAAACAGTTTTTTATGTTCACGTTATCAGCTCTGGAATAAAACAGGCTTATAAAAGAATGTTTGGGTGCTTTTCATAAACGCAAACTGAATTATTTCGTGAATTCATTATTTTAATGGACTGATTGTGCCAGTCCATATGTGGTACTAAATTCGATATGGAAATAAAGTCAATGGCTCGTTGCAATAAGCTGGTCTTCCTTAGATGGAAACTTTTTACCAATCTGACTGTATGATCCAAATGAATTATCTCCACAAAGTTTCTGAGGTGACATGTTGGTAATTGGTGCTATATAAACAAACTGAATGGAATTTTATCCAATACTTTTTAAAGCATCTGCAGTCTGAACACTCATGTCACATTTCATTTGACTTAACGTCATCATCCAGGCTCTGACTACTCATTCATACAGACTCCTCTCTAGCACAGCAGTCCCTCATTCACAAAACACATTGTAAATAGTTCTATTCTCTTTTATCCCCCTTTCTTTGTTTTGTTATTAGGTGATCATAATAATGACAGCTCTCATTGTTCGGAAACTTATAATAACACAGACATGCTGACATGTTATGACTTCTGTACAATGTGCATTGCCGTATGACATTAACACTGTCTGGCTGCGCATTCTATTCACATTGGGGGTCAGACTGGTCAGGCTGGAGGCTGAGATTAGTTATATTTAGGTG